>NC_056628.2:152939721-153239721 GCF_002870075.4 Lactuca sativa | reverse complement strand
GTCTGCCCGTATAGATCTATACATATAGCGTCGTCTTCATGTCAGAAGACTCTGGGCGTAGTGCGTAGCGAATAGAGTATCTCGTAGTGGATTAGTGTGTTATCTCATGATTAGTGTTGTCTCTTGTATTATAGTGTAGTAGTCTTTTGTATAACTCGTATTATGTTCTCTTATTAGTGTATAGTATCATAATAGAGAGTATTATAGTGTGTAGAGTAGTAGCTATAGCGAGTAATAGTGGCCTTAACTATACCTATTATAGTTAACTTAGTGCGTATGATTCTTGTCAGTTTAGTAGTTTAAACATCGAATAAAACGAAAATACTCGTATCCAACACTAATATATATGATATATATAACTAAGAAATCAACAACAGTCGGACAGATAACAACTACCCTAAGCCCACAATCAAACAAGAACAGGAAATAAGGCGAGCTATCGGTCCTAAGTCCTTCAAGTCTTACTTATATAAATATATTGGTGTGGTTACATTTTATAGAGAATTTATTTAATGAAAATCTTGTTAAAAGGGAACATTTAGAAAATTGTTCTTTTATCCAAAATAGTTTTGAAAATGAAAATCCTTTTTATAAAACATAGTGGTAAATCACATGTGATTTGAACTACGGATAGTGAATCACATGTGATTAATTTCTGTAACATGAATAATATACTTGTATAAATTTCTATACACATGTATAATTGACTTGTATCCCCCCCCCCCCTAAAACTTGTAAAACATTTGAAAGGTTCATAAAAGGGGTATGAACTCACCTGAAATCGCATAAATCGGGTGAATCGGGTAATTCGGGTAAAAGTGTCGATTGAGCGTTTTGTACCAAATAACGACTTGTGCACCTTTTAGGACCCTAATGTCATATGAAATATGTATTTTATAATAAATTAATCATTTTATGCTTTTCATTAAAGTATTTAGGCATTCTAGCATTGATTCGGGGTTTTAGGGCCTAGAAGGGGTTCCCGGGAGTGGTACAAGGCCAAGAGGGGTTTGCGGGGGAGTCCATGAGTTCACTCCCTTGGAGTTTACGGCCCAAAGGCCACTCCTTCGGAGTTTACGGCCGTAAAGCCCCTAGGCTTGGCCGTAAACTCATGTATTCCTCCAAAATTGCAAGTTAAGGCCTTATTTCACTTCCTTAATTTTCTAGCAAGTGTCTTGGACTAATTTGGAGGGTTAAAACCCTCATTTTGTGACATTTTGGGGAGTTTACGGTCCAAACTTGTGCTTGGGCCGTAAAATCCATTTAGTCCCTCAAAATGGATGTTTAAATGGTCCAAATCATTTCCTTAAGTCTTAGTTAAATTCTAGAAGGCCTTAGGTGGGTTTTTGGGACATTTTGGCATAGAAATTGGGGATTTTATGGCCCAAGTATAGCCTTGGCCGTAAACTCTTCTTTTGGCTTCAAAATGAGATGCTTAATGGCCTTAAACATTTCCTAGGGTCATAGCTAAATTCCTACATGCCCTAGATGAGTTTTTGGGACTTTTATCAAGGGTTTTTGGGTGTTTACGGCCTAAGCATAAGCTTGGGTCGTAAACTCCTTTTTAGGCTTCAAAATCTTAAGTTTTCATGTCCAAACTCACCTAGGTCAATCCTTTAATTAGTAAACAAGCTTAAAGGAAGGAAAAATGGGGTTTTTGGCAAGGTTTTAGGTGTTTACGGCCTAAGGGGCTTCCTAGGCCGTAAACTCCCTTTAATCCCCTAAATCCTATGATTTTTGGCCTCTAAATGCTATGGACTATGATTAGAACAAGATAGGGAAGAAACCCTTACGTTTGGAAGCCGGAATTCGCGGTTTTAGAGTCGGGTTCGGGTCTAGAGAGAGAAAGTGATGAGAGAGAGTGAATGAGTGGTAAAAGGGCTTAAAAGTGGTGTTCATTTGCTTATATATGTCTCGGGTATTGCACCCGGTACACGGCTACCCGATGCTAAAGTTTAACGGGGTCAAAACTTTTTACCCGGGTGAAGTGGTTGAAAAGTAATATAACTCTATTTAGTTAAACGGGGTTAACACTTACGAGTTATAATTACTTATGATAATATCAGGACATATAAATAACTAGATATTTGTTTATTGACGACTCCAAACATTATAGAAAAATAACATATATCGACGCATTCCGTTAGTGAAGATGGGATTTGTAACGGCAATAGATTTGGGGTTGTCACATCATCCCCCCGTTAGGGGAATTTCGTCCCGAAATTTAGAATTCATACAGATAAGAATTACAATACTACTAAGCGAAGAGATGGGGATATTTGAGTTTCATTTGGTCTTCACGCTCCCAAGTGAATTCCGGTCCCCACTTGGCATTCCACCGAACTTTCACAATTGGGATGCGGCTTTGTTTCGTTCGTTTTACTTCCCGATCCATAATCTCTGCAGGCTCTTCCACAAAGTTGAGGCTCTGATTGACCTCGATTTCATCAAGGGGGATCACGAGAGTCATGTCAGACAGACATTTCTTCAAGTTTGAGACGTGGAAGGTAAGATGTATGTTACTTAGCTCGTGGGGTAAGTTGAGTTTATAAGCTACGGGGCCGATTCTGGCGAGAATCTCGAAAGGCCCTATGTACCTTGGGTTTAGCTTTCCACTCTTTCCGAAGCGTATCGTGCCCTTCCAGGGCGAGACCTTCAAAAGGACTCGGTCTCCCACCTGGAATTCCAAGGGTTTTCTTCGTTTGTCGGCGTAGCTTTTCTGTCGATCCCTAGCGGCTTTTAGTCGTTCACGTATCTGTACAATCTTCTCGGTCATCTCTCGAATGATCTCCGGACCAGTGAGGGTGCTATCAGGAACTCATCCTTTAGCTAACTGAGTGTCACCCACCTCAGCCCAGCACAGTGGGGATCTACACTTTCGGCCGTAGAGGGCTTCGAATGGAGCTGCCTTGATGCTCGTATGATAACTATTGTTGTATGAAAACTCCACAAGAGGCAAGTGTGTATCCCACGATTTCCCGAAGTCGATCACACAAGCTCGCAGCATATCTTCTAAGGTTTGGATCGTCCTTGCACTTTGTCCGTCGGTCTGCGGATGGTAGGCTGTACTCATGTCCAGCCTCGTCCCTAGTGCCTTTTGCAATGATTGCCAAAACCTAGAGGTGAATCTACTATCTCTGTCTGAGATAATAGATATAGGGACGCCATGCAGTCGTACTATTTCTTTTATGTATTTTCTTGTGAGTTTCTCCATCTTGTCCGTTTCTTTGATGGGTAGGAAGTGTGCGGACTTGGTCAACCTGTCAACGATGACCCAAATGGTATCTAATCCACCTGCTGTCTTGGGCAGTTTGGTTATAAAGACCATTGTGATCCGCTCCCACTTCCATTCCGGTATCTCAGGTTGTTGGAGGAGTCCTGATGGCTTTTGATATTCGACCTTGACCTTCGCACAAGTAAGGCACTTACTCACAAAGGTAGCGATCTCCGCTTTCATGTTCGGCCACCAGTATAGCTTTTTGAGATCCAGATACATCTTATCTGAACCCAGGTGGACGGAGTAGCGAGTGTTGTGTGCTTCCCTCATGACCAAGTCTCTGAAACCTCCATGGCTTGGAATCCAGATTCGGTCCATGAAGTAGTAGGCTCCGTCACCCTTAACCTCCAAATTTTTATCCATTCCGCGCAGGGATTCTCCCGTCACGTTCTCAGGCTTTAAGGCTTCCACCTGGGCCTCTTTGATCTGTGTGGATAGATGTGAATGGATAGTCATTGTCAACGACTTGGTCCTTCGACCAGAATACTCCTTCCTACTCAGGGCGTCTGCTACTACGTGGGCTTTCCCCGAGTGATATCTAATTTCACAGTCGTAATCGTTAAGTAGCTCGACCCATCGACGCTGCCTCATGTTGAGTTCTTTTTGGTTCAGTATGTGTTGGAGGCTTTTATGATCAGTGTACACCACGCTCTTCGTCCCATACAAGTAGTGTCTCCAGATTTTTAGTGCGAAGACGACCGCTCCTAACTCGAGGTCGTGAGTAGTGTAGTTCACTTCATGGGTCTTTAGCTGCCTCGGGGCATAGGCGATAACCTTGCCTCGTTGCATCAAGACACAACCGAGCCCCTGATTGGATGCATCACAATACACAACAAAGTCCTTTGTCCCTTCGGGAAGGGATAATACTGGTGCGGTGCATAGGGCTCGCTTCAGGGTCTGGAATGTCTTCTCCTGTTTCTCTTCCCAGTTGAATGATACACCCTCCTGTGTTAGCATAGTGAGAGGCTTCACAATCCGAGAGAAGTTTTGGATGAATCTGCGGTAGTAGCCAGCGAGGCCTAGAAATTGACGAATTTATGTAGGCGTCTTCGGTGCTGACCAGTTCTCAATAGCTTTAATTTTGGAGGGATCCACGTGGATTCCTTCTTCACTAACCACGTGACCCAAGAATTCAACTCTTCGGATCCAAAACTCGCACTTAGAGAACTTCGCATATAACTTTTCAGATCGCAACGTTTCCAGGACTCGTCGTAAATGATCCCTGTGTTCTTCCTCGCTCCGAGAGTAGACGAGTATATCGTCAATGAAGACGATGACAAACTGATCCAGGTATGGACGACACACCCTATTCATCAAGTCCATGAATACTGCAGGGGCGTTAGTCAGTCCAAAGGGCATCACTACGAAATCAAAATGCCCGTAGCGGGTTCGGAAGGCTGTCTTCGGAACATCTTCCTCAAGTACCCGTAACTAATGATACCCGGATCTAAGATCAATCTTGAAGAAATAACTTGCTCCTTGTAGTTGGTCGAATAGGTCGTCATTACGAGGGAGAGGGTAGCAATTTTTGACCGTAATTTTATTGAGTTCCCTATAATCGATGCACATCCGAAACGAACCATCCTTCTTCTTTACGAACAAGACCGGTGCTCCCCAAGGTGAGAAGCTCGGTCTTATAAAACCCTTGCTGAGCAGCTCGTTGAGTTGACCGGATAGTTCTTTCATTTCGGCGGGCGCTAGACGATAGGGCGACTTAGCTACAGGAGTAGCTCCTAGGTCTAGATCGATTCTGAACTCAACCTGACGTTTGGGAGGTAGGCCTGGAAGATCCTTCGGGAAAACATCAGGAAAATCGCATACTACGGGAATGTCTTTTGGATCTTTCGATTTCTGGCTTGTGTCGACGACGTGAGCAAGAAAGGCGCGACATTCCTTACGTAAGTATTTTTGAGCCTGTATACTGGAGATGACACGAAAACTCGTACTTGGTTTATCTCCATATATCAATAGGGTTTCGTGATTCAGAAGGTGCAGGCAAATGGCTTTGTCGGAGCATAGGAGATCGGCGCGATGAATACTCAACCAGTCCATACCAACAATGACATCGAAATTTTTGATTGAGACTGGTATAAGGTCGATTGGAAATGAATGATCTTCTAACGTAAGAGTACAACCTGGGTAGATTTCATTAGAGCTTTCGGTCTTCCCATTAGCCATTTCTACGACGAATGTTTCTTTTAGTGGTTGAGGGATTTGTTTGAGTAAGTGTTTAATGTTTTGGCTTATGAAGCTTCTTTCTGCACCACTATCGAATAAGACACATGTATAAGAGTTGTTGGGAAGAAACGTACCCGTGACTACTGTGGGATCCGCTACCGCTTCATTGTGACCGATAGCGAGTAACCTTCCAGTTCCCCCAGCATTTGTAGCCTTCGGACAATTCTTCTTGAAATGCCTAGCTTCGCTGCAGCCATAACACGTCGGGGTCACTCCCGAACCCGGAACTTGAGAAATAGGTTTGGGAGGAGCCTTGCAGAATCGCACCGTATGGCCCTTCCGTCCGCAGTTGGAACACTGCAATTCACAGCAGGGGCCGTTCTGGTGGAAAGGGCACTTGGGACACTTGGGGCAGATTCTCGCTATAAGCTTTTGGCGGGGCTGGTGCGGCTGAAGTCGCTGGGGTGGTGGCAGCATGGACCGCCACGATTTGCTGGTCCTTGGAGGAGGTTTGAGTTTTCTTGCCTTTCTTCTTATCCCATCGCTTCCTCTTTCTATCAGATGAATCGGGTGGTGCAGTGGTAGTGGGGGTTGTTGTTGTTGGTGTGGAAAAGACTTCATGGTTGATCAAACTCTGGGCCAATTCCTTGGCGCTGTCAAAAGTCGTAGGGCATGAGGCCAGAACATTTCCTCGATACGGGGGCACTAAACCCCAGATGTATCGTTCAATCTTCTTGCTTTCGGATGGGATCATATTGGGACACATAGTTGCCAACTCGCAAAACCTAGCCGTGTAAGCCGTTATGTCAGTCCCTTTCATCTTGAGGTTCCAGAGTTCTTCCTCAACTTTCTGAACTTCACCCCTAGGGCAGTACTCCCCTCTCATGAGATCTTTTAGAGTGTCCCAGCCCATGGCATTGGCTGTGACCAAGGAGAGTGCACTGACATGGCCGTTCCACCATGTCAAGGCCCTGTTAGTAAGGGTAGCAGTAGCGAACTTGATTTTGCTCTCTTCGGGGCAAGAGCACATCTCAAATACAGCTTCGGTTCTTTCGAACCATTGGGACAATGCCAGAATTCCTCCGGTACCATCGAAGAAGGTAGGTTTACAGTTCATGAAATCCTTATAAGTGCATCCCTGCACTCGTTGGTGGACTTCACCAAATCTAGAATTTCCACCGCTCGCATCACCCGAGTTCATTTGGGCCATGGCTGCTGTCACAGCCGCGGTCACAGCTGTTTGGAACAACACCGGATCGAACTGCGGAGGAGGAGGTGGTAGAGGAGGTGATTGAGTTGCTGGTCTTCCTCTGCTTGGACGCTTTCGTGGAGGCATCCTTCACTGGAAGATCATAGAAATGATAGCAATAGTAAGAGCCTATTGCGAATACGAATAGAGTGTCTCATGGATTGAATCACATAATTCAAGATCAGTATGAGAGTCATAGCAATAGAGTAGTTAACTACCAATATACTGATATTAATGATGCAACACAAGTTCATGAAAATTGACCTAACAGTAGGTCTTACATCATACCATAGAGAAAATGTTGGCAGTTTAGAGGTTTAACTAGAGTACTTTTAAGCTAGGAATGTTTACAGACAAGAGGTCTACGGAACATAGAGAGAAAAAGGCTAGTCCTTTAAACAAAAGAGTGAGGTAACTAGATGTCTTCTACTGGCGACGGTTACTTGTTGGGCGAATCCTCAGATCCGCTAGCTGACGCATAACTTCTTGAAGGTGTCGATCATGAGTCCTTTGGCGTGCTTGGAGTTCCCTAACTTCAGCTCGGGATGCAGCCAGCTGATGCTACAGAGCCTCATTGGTCCTCCTTGTCCTGTCCATGGCTTCTTTGAGTTGGCGGATGCGAACCGTGTTGAGATTCGAGTTGGCATCCACTTCTACAACTCGTCCTATAGCAGCTTGACCCTGCTTGCCATTCCTGGCGATCCTTCTGATCATGATGGGCAGAACCCGATCCGCCGATCCTCCTTCGCTTATGTTGTAGAAGCTTCGGTCTCCATTGTAAGGCAAGGGCTGACCCTGTTCCTCACTCCATCGGTGCAAGGATATGGCCCACATAGGAGTGGGACCCTGAAATGCCGGACGGGGGTTAGGGTTCGGGGCTTCAGGAGGTTGGTTGTTAACTTCTGGTTCGGAGCTCGAGCTATCCGAGAAGCCTTCAGCATGATGATCATCCAAAGGGATCGGGTGATCATCGTCTGACTCCTCGTCGAGCCATCCTCCATTGCCCTGGTTCGGATAGTACGGATCACCGGGATGGTGGAAGCCAGCCATGTTATCTACGCAAGAAAGGGGAAAGGAAAGGTTAATAGACGTACTATTCTAAGATACTTATAGGATGAATCGTTATAAGTCGACCCAATACTTGCGTAGTGCATACCGATTACATGTAACCGAAACAAGATAGTCCTTCGAATAAGCAACCCTAACTTCAGACCCCCAATCAAACAAGAATAGGGAATGAAGCAAAGGCTTCAGATTCTGAGTCTATAGCGCCCTAGTCACATGTAACTGTGGTGTAACCACTTAGCAACTATTGTCCTACTAGTAACGACCCTTTTTGTTATCACGTATGTATGTTTTAGAGATACAGAATACTCCTATAGTATTCTTATGGTAACGTTATTGTGGTAGTGTTGGTAAGTTTTAGACTTGTTGCAACGCCACAACTAAACTTAGGCACATGCTAGTCACTCTCAGGAAAACGTAGTTGATCATGCTACATCAACCCGAATGTGACTATATGTCTCTAAGCCCAATTGCACTGCCCAACAATCTTAATACTTTTGTTCTATTCTAGTGTGATACTGATTTCTGTGTTTTATAGTGATGTGTGTATATATATACTTAGTTAGATCTCTTAGATACTTAACAGTATATATTCTTGTTCAGAGTGTTTTAGTCCCGAAGTGTTTATAGTTCGTATATCTTTTATAGGTTGATATACTTGATTCACTATAAACAATGCTCTGATACCAATCTGTCACACCCCAAAACCGATAACCGCGGAATACGTTTCGGGGTGGAGGATGTCATGTACAGTATCATCACAATTGCATAATAGTAAAAACAAGAAACATACAACCATTGCATTGCATAGAGTTTAATTACAAGTGTGTTTTGTAATATTCAACAAACATCAAAAGTAAATCAAAAATAAGAGATGGATCTTGTAAGCTCCACCTTCTCCAAAAAGCTGCACATGCAATTGTCTATCTTTGACCTGAGGATACAAGTTATTTTGAAAACGGATATTAGCATAAAGCTGGTGATTTCATAAGAGTTTAGTGTGAGATTTTTGTATCAAAAGCATTAGAACCGATAGTATGAAAAGCTGCATTGTACATACTTAAGTAGTAGAAAAACCTAGAGAATCCTATATTTTCCAGAAGTACATTGTGAATGAAAACCTTTAAGAAACATGAAACTTTCATCCTAGAAATCCATTTATTGTAAAAGTATAATATTAAATCTCCAATAAGTAATGCAATATGATAGTTTATGCCCGAAGTCAATAATAGTGGTGCAAACTTCCTTTAGTGTTAGATTCTTGATTACTTCGGGATATTAACTTAACTTTTGATAGTATTTTAGTGTGGTTATAGTGCATTTCTTGTATGTTACCAGTAGTGTGAGAAGTAGAGGACCCCATGACCTTCCCGGTCATGCACAGTGTAGTGAAGTAGTGACATCCCTGGACCTGTGCGGTTTGGACTAAAGTTAACAGTCGGGATGTAATAGCGTCTGCCCCATATAGATCTATACATATAGCGTCGTCTTCATGTCAGAAAACTTTGGGCGTAGTGCGTAGCGAATAGAGTATCTCGTAGTGGATTAGTGTGTTATCTCATGATTAGTGTTGTCTCTTGTATTATAGTGTTGTAGTCTTTTGTATAACTCGTATTATGTTCTCTTATTAGTGTACAGTACCATAATAGAGAGTATTATAGTGTGTAGAGTAGTAGCTATAGCGAGTAATAGTGGCCTTAACTATACCTATTATAGTTAACTTAGTGCGTATGATTCTTGTCAGTTTAGTAGTTTAAACATCGAATGAAACGAAAATACTCGTATTCAACACTAATATATATGATATATAACTAAGAAATCCACGACAGTCGAACGGATAACAACTACCCTAAGCCCACAATCAAACAAGAACAGGAAATAAGGCGAGCTATCGGTCCTAAGTCCTTCAAGTCTTACTTATATAAATATATTGGTGTGGTTACATTTTATAGAGAATTTATTTAATGAAAATCTTGTCAAAAGGTAACATTTAGAAAATTGTTCTTTTATCCAAAATAGTTTTGAAAATGAAAATCCTTTTTATAAAACATAGTGGTAAATCACATGTGATTTGAACTACGGATAGTGAATCACATGTGATTAATTTCTGTAACATGAATAATATACTTGTATAAATTTCTATACACATGTATAATTGACTTGTATCCCCCCCCCCTAAAACTTGTAAAACATTTGAAAGGTTCATAAAAGGGGTATGAACTCACCTGAAATCGCATAAATCGGGTGAATCGGGTAATTCGGGTAAAAGTGTCGATTGAGCGTTTTGTACCAAATAACGACTTGTGCACCTTTTAGGACCCTAATGTCATATGAAATATGTATTTTATAATAAATTAATCATTTTATGCTTTTCATTAAAGTATTTAGGCATTCTATCATTGATTCGGGGTTTTAGGGCCTAGAAGGGGTTCCCGGGAGTGGTACAAGGCCAAGAGGGGTTTGCGGGGGAGTCCATGAGTTCACTCCCTTGGAGTTTACGGCCCAAAGGCCACTCCTTGGGAGTTTACGGCCGTAAAGCTCCTAGGCTTGGCCGTAAACTCATGTATTCCTCCAAAATTGCAAGTTAAGGCCTTATTTCACTTCCCTAATTTTCTAGCAAGTGTCTTGGACTAATTTGGAGGGTTAAAACCCTCATTTTGTGACATTTTGGGGAGTTTACGGTCCAAACTTGTGCTTGGGCCGTAAAATCCATTTAGTCCCTCAAAATGGATGTTTAAATGGTCCAAATCATTTCCTTAAGTCTTAGTTAAATTCTAGAAGGCCTTAGGTGGGTTTTTGGGACATTTTCGCATAGAAATTGGGGGTTTTATGGCCCAAGTATAGCCTTGGCCGTAAACTCTTCTTTTGGCTTCAAAATGAGATGCTTAATGGCCTTAAACATTTCCTAGGGTCATAGCTAAATTCCTACATGCCCTAGATGAGTTTTTGGGACTTTTATCAAGGGTTTTTGGGTGTTTACGGCCTAAGCATAAGCTTGGGGCATAAACTTCTTTTTAGGCTTCAAAATCTTAAGTTTTCATGTCCAAACTCACCTAGGTAAATCCTTTAATTAGTAAACAAGCTTAAAGGAAGGAAAAATGGGGTTTTTGGCAAGGTTTTAGGTGTTTACGGCCTAAGGGGCTTCCTAGGACGTAAACTCCCTTTAATCCCCTAAATCCTATGATTTTTGGCCTCTAAATGCTATGGACTATGATTAGAACAAGATAGGGAAGAAACCCTTACGTTTGGAAGCCGGAATTCGCGGTTTTGGAGTCGGGTTCGGGTCTAGAGAGAGAAAGTAGTGAGAGAGAGTGAATGAGTGGTAAAAGGGCTTAAAAGTGGTGTTCATTTGCTTATATATGTCTCGGGTATTGCACCCGGTACACGGCTACCCGATGCTAAAGTTTAACGGGGTCAAAACTTTTTACCCGGGTGAAGTGGTTGAAAAGTAATATAACTCTATTTAGTTAAACGGGGTTAATACTTACGAGTTATAATTACTTATGATAATATCAGGACATATAAATAACTAGATATTTGTTTATTAACGACTCCAAACATTACGGAAAAATAACATATATCGACGCATTCCGTTAGTGAAGATGGGATTTGTAACGGCAATAGATTTGGGGTTGTCACAAAATGGTGCGACAAATGCAAGAAGAAACATCATGGGAAGTGCGGTGGGGAACCCACTTGCTTCAAATGTGGAAAGCCATGGCATTATGCCAACGAATGCACCCTCACCAAGAATGTTTGCTATGGTTGCGGCGAGGAAGGGCACATCTCGAGGGATTGTCCGAAGAAGAAGGAGGCAGCAAAACCCAACATTCTGCCAAAGCCGAAGGCAAAAGCATTCCAGATGACACTGGAAGCTGCTAAAGATGAAGCTGATGTCGCTTCAGGTACCTTTCTCGTTAACAATTTGTCTGCCCAAATTTTATTTGATTCTGGAGCCAACTACTCCTTTATATCGCATGAATTTGGTAGAAAACTAGCTTTGCCTGTCGATAGACTAGATAATGCTTTATTAGTCGAAGTTGCTAGTGGCAAGTTTGTACCTGTTGGCCATCATATGAGAAACATCTTAATTGAATTGAATGGGAATAAGTTCCACGAGGAATTATTGCCTATAGAACTAAATAGTTTCAACATCGTTTTGGGAATGGATTGGCTTAGCGCCAACGACGCCGAGATATTGTGCAGAAAGAAGATACTCAAAGTAAACCTGCCAGGGAAAGAGACATTTATGGTGTATGGGACAAATGCAGAGTAAGTTCTGGGATCATTTCTCTAATGAAAGCCAGAAAGTGTTTGACCAAGGGGTGTACATCATATTTAGCATTCGTGATCGATGCTAAGAAGGAAAAGAAGGTGATGCAGAATATTCCTGTCGTATGTGATTATCCGGAAGTATTTCCTGAAGATCTTCCTGGATTACCGTCTGATCGGCAAGTAGAATTTCGTATCGACTTGTTGCCCAGAACGACGCCTATAGCAAAAGCACCGACAGAGATGAAGGAGCTGATGATGCAACTTCAGGAGTTATTGGACAAAGGTTTCATAAGACCTATTTCATCACCCTGGGGAGCTCCGGTGTTTTTCATGAAGAAGAAAGATGGAAGTATGAGAATGTGCATCGATTACAGAGAGCTGAACAAGGCAACAATAAAGAATAGATATCCGTTGCCGAGGATTGATGACATGTTCGATCAACTACAAGGTTCAAGTTATTTTTCAAAGATCGACCTGAGGTCAGGATATCATCAGCTAAAGGTGAAAGAGTAGGATATCGAGAAGACTGCATTCAGAACGTGATATGGACACTACGAGTTCTTGGTTATGTCGTTTGGACTAACTAATGCTCCAGCAGCATTCATGGACTTGATGAATAGAGTGTGTAATCCGTTCCTTGATAAATCTGCAATACTGTTCATAGATGACATTCTGATTTACTCGAAAAGCCAAGAGGAGCATGGCAGACACTTGCGAGAAGTGCTAGAAGTCTTGAAGAAGGAGAAGTTGTATGCTAAGTTCTCCAAATGTGATTTTTGGATTCGATAAGTCCAATTCTTGGGTCACGTGGTCAACCAAGAAGGTATAATGGTTGATCCAGCAAAGATTAAAGCTGTAATGAAGTGGGAACAACCAAAAAATCCCACAGAGATCCGAATATTTTTGGGATTAGCCGGATTTTACCGAAAGTTTATCCAAGGCTTTTCTTCGATCGCTAGTCCATTGACAGCTTTGACCCACAAAGGAGCTACTTATGCTTGGAGTGATAAGCATAAAGAAGCATTCGAGAAGCTAAAGAAGAAGTTATGTGAGGCACCGATTCTTTCTCTACCCGATGGAGTTGAAGACTTCGCTGTTTATAGTAATGCATCTGGTGTTGGATTGGGTTGTGTTTTGAACCAAAGAGATAAGGTGATCGCATATGCATCTCGACAGCTAATAGAGCATGAAAAGAATTACCCGACTCATGATTTGGAGTTGGCAGCGGTAGTTTTCGCTCTAAAAATATGGAGGCATTACCTCTATGGCACGAAGTGCAAACTTTTCACTAATCATAAGAGTCTCCAATATCTCTTTAGTCAAAAGGAATTGAATATGAGGCAACGGCGCTGGCTAGAGTTACTTAAGGACTACGACTGTGAGATACTTTACCACCCCGGTAAAGCTAATGTTGTTATCGATGCTCTCATTCGGAAAGTCAATCTTAAAAAGAGAAGGCCAAGAGCGTTGAGAATAGAAGTTGTCTCGACTATTTTGGAAAGTATAAAGAAAGCTCAGGAGGAAGCTTCTGAGAAGAATGACCGAAAGGAAGAACGTTTGGGCAAAACGTTGGTGTTCGGTATAAACGGTCATGGAATAAAGGTATTCCAAGATCGGATTTGAATACCTAAGACAGGAGGATTCAGAGATCTTCTAATGGAAGAAGCCCATAAGACCATGTACTCGATTCATCCCGGTAGCACTAAAATGTATAGGGACCTGAAACCCTACTACTGGTGGCCGACGATGAAGCTTGATGTTGCAAAATATGTGGTCGAGTGTGTGACTTGTGCGAGAGTCAAGACACAACATTAGAAACCATATGCGAGTTTAGAACCTTTACTTGTACCTATGGGTAAGTGGGAAGACATTGGTATGGATTTTGTCACTAAACTGCCCAGAACAAAAAGTGGTCACGACATGATTTGGGTGGTCGTTGATCGATTCACTAAGAGTGCGCATTGCATAGCAGCCAATGAGAAATGGTCTATGGAAAAGCTTGCAAATTCTTACGTGAAGGAAATTGTGAGGCTTCATGGTGTTCCGTTAATGATTGTGTCAGATCGTGACAGTCGTTTCACCTCACGATTTTGGAAAAGTCTACAAGAGGAATTGGGTACCAAGTTGTGTTTAAGTACAGCTTACCATCTGCAGACTGATGGTCAGAGCGAAGGGACGATACAAACACTTGAAGATATGCTGAGAGCATGTACCCTAGAATTCCAAGGTAATTGGGATGAACATTTACCATTGGTAGAAGTTTCCTATAATAATAGTTTCCACTCGAGCATTAAGATGACACCTTATCAAGCTTTGTACGGGCAGAAGTGTCGTACGCCGTCTTGTTGGCTTGAGGCTGGGGAAAAGCAGTTTATGGGACCGGAGATAGTCCATCAAACTGCTGAAAAGTTGAAAATAATTAGGGAAAGAATGTTAGCCGCTCAGGATCGTCAAAAGAGCTATGCTGACAACAAGCGAAGACCGATGACTTTTGAAGTTGGTGATTCGGTTTTGCTTAAAGTCTCGCCGTGGAAGGGACTTATAAGATTTGGTAAAAGGGGAAAATTAAGTCCAAGGTTTATTAGACCGTTTAAAGTTCTTCAGAGGATTGGGATCCAAGCTTACAAGCTCGAACTACCAGAACAACTGAATGGAATTCATAACATTTTTCATGTGTGTTATTTGAGGAAGTTCACGGGAGAAGTTCCCGACATGATTCCACTTTCGGAGTTAAGAATCGATGAGAACAAAAGGTTGATTGAAGAACCAGAGGCAATCGTTGACTGAAAGACTAAGAAGTTGCGACGTAAGATGGTCGAGTTAGTGCTTGTCCGATGGAAACACACAAATGGGCCAAATCTCACCTTGGAGACGGAGAGTGACATGATAAGTCGCTACCCGCATTTTTTTGTTGATGTGTGATTCCAGGGACGGAATCATTCTAAGGTGGAGAGAATTTTAACGCCCGTGTTTCTGGGCTTGCCAGTTTTAGCAATGTAATAGTCTAGGTTAACCTTTGTAACCCAGTTAAAATAATAAAAATGTATTATTTGAGTATTATGTGTTTTGTGCTTAATTGTGTGTCTTAATTGAATTAAGAATAAAAATAAGCGTCAAAATCAAATGTTAGATAAAGTCGATATCTATGGATAATGTTGTAGTAGTTGAAACGAGATTTTCGAATATATAAAGAATGCTGAAATCCGAGTTATAACGAAGAAGTTATGACCTGTCGAACTTTCACGAAAAAACCGGTGTGGCACAGCGTGACGTAAATAGTGAATTTAAGAAGGAGTGATATTTAGCCTTAGCGACCCAAACGAAACTCGTAGAGTTCGTTAAACCGAGAGCGTGCATAAAAAGATCATCCAAATCTGACTTCGTATGAGGAAGTTATGATTTTTCAAAGTTTCAGCTTAGCTGTAGAAAGCCCAAAAGTTCGAATTGAGATCGAGCGAGTTTCAGCCAAAACAATCTAAATGAGAATCGAAGATCTCGTTGATAGTAGTGCGTTGGTGAAAAGACAGACGAAAACTGACGTCAGACGAAGAAGTTATGAATTTCTAACGAAGTTTTTCTGTCCCAGCCAACTAAAAATAAATAATAAAAATAAAAGTCAAAATTAGCCAACGGAGTCTAAATGAAAGTTGTAGAGTATGGTCTATCCTACGTGTGGATATAAAGAACGTCAAAAACGGAGCTCGTATGCGAAAGTTATACAATTTAGAAGTTTGACGAGTCAAATTACGCCGAGCGTAATTTGAGTGCGCCCAGCGTACTTACAGGAGTGCAAGTTGTCTGACCAATACTCACCAAATGATGCATGCAGTGACGTCGAAGTACGCCCAGCGTAACCAAATTACACCCAACGTACTTGGAAATTACGCCCAGCGTAATCCCAGACCCAGCAGCCTATAAATAGAACTCGAGATCAGCCATTTTCCTTGCGATTTTTCTTCCTCTCTCTCTAGTTTTTGCCTTGATTTGAGTGCCAATTATATCCCGAAGCCCCGGTATCATTCCCGAGTCCCGAAACAAGTTCCGAAGTCCTGAAGATCCCGAGAAGTGAGATTCCCGAGCTGAAGCCCTGCCCGCGAGGAGCCCGGTTTTTGTGAAGATCTTCCAGATCTACCGAAGAATACTACTTCTACAAGTTGTAGTGTTGTCTGATCATCTTCTGATCAAGTGAGTGTGTAGTTACCTTCTTCTAACGCATAATTATGAAGTATTTTATATAAATTACGTGTTATGTGTATATTATGTTGTTATATGTGTGAATGTATATTCACTTTCTTTTATCTCATAGATATGCATTATTATCTATGAAATACGTGTTATGTGTAAGTGTCTCATCTGTTGTTTGGAATATGTATTGAATGAGAATGCTATACAGGTTTTAAACTATGTATAAAAAATATATATTTTTATCTACTAATATGTTGGGTAGAACGTGGGTAGATAGATGATGTGTGATAAACAGATGAGAGGTCTCGATGTTGTTGTTGTTGATCTAGTTATTCAGCAGAGTATGGATAACGACCACGGACTCCTTCTTGACAGTCATGTGGAACGCTAGCAGGCTCATAACATGTAGGTGTTGTGAACGATGTGTTCACCGGTGTACTCTATCCCCCACATGGTTGCCTTTAGGACACTTATTGCTAAGGAAGCCCCTCTGCAGTAATGTCCGTCCTGATGAAAATCCTAGATTAAGTCCCTTGAGATAGATATTATTTTAGGGACGTAAAGTGAGGATAACGGGAACGGGTAAATTAAATATAATTATTTATTGCGGGTTGAAAACCCTATATGCTCACCAAGCTCCCAAGCCTGACCCACTCAGTTTATTTGTATCACAGGTAGTGGCGTGAGGGCATAAGATGGACGAATCATCAAGTTGTTTTATTTACAAGTCTGTATATGTATATGTTTTTTGAATGGCTTGTAATGTTATCGTTTATGCTTTATGGTCTGTATCGAAACATGACATCCCGAGTTTTGATTATATAATGAAAATGCGTCTCTTAATGAAATGCTTTGATAAATATTATTTTATCATATTTTGTTTTTGGGAACAAATTTCGCAACTCTTTTAAATCAAAAGAATTTACTCTGAAAATGTTTAAAAAGCATAAATGAAACCGGTCTTTTCTGGCTGAGATTTTGAGGATGTCACAGTGCAAAGTGGGTTAGATCTCATCCCACATCGGTTGGGAAGAAGAACTAAGTATTCCTTATAAGGGGTGTGGATACCTTCCCTTTCACAACGCGTTTTAAAGCCGTGAGGGCAGCAGATCCCATAAGAAATCTGCAGTTAAGCGTGCTCGGGCGGGAGTAGTACCAGGATGGGTGACCCCCTGGGAAATCCTCATGCTGAGTGGCCCAAATCGGACAATATTGTTATACGTGCCAGAGGGGGATGTTACAAGTGTCCTACGGTATAGTGAGAAAACTCACCTCGCAAAGCAGCTCAAAGTCAACACACCCTCAAAATTCCACAACAGGTGCTAAACGCCACCTAGATAATCACACAAAGCAAAACCTTAATCTACCTATTAGGATATTAATAGCTAAACAAAATCCACAAGTTAAAATTCAATCCTCAAGGTCAACGGTCAAAGTCAATAGTCAGTGTTGACTCCAACCGACCGCCACAACGTGGTCTTCCTTGGCCATGTTGTGGTGTGCATACGACCATACGGCCGGGAAAATTCCAGCCGCCATGTCCTGGTAATCTAGGACCACGCTATGGTTGTTGAGGTTCCAATAGCTTAATGCGTTAAGTTGTTTTCTCCAATTCCAAGAGCTCTAAAGTTCGGATCTAGTTCAAAATGTGATCTAGAAGGATAATGTTTCTAAATTTATCCATTAGGACCACCCAAAAGGTCAAAAACCCAAATCTCTAAGTCCCAAAAGGTTTAACAATGCAAGAACTTAACCAGTAAGCACTTATTCCATGAGGTCTGAAATCCATCCTTTCCAGAATTGATTCTAGCACCAAAACTAACCTAAAAGATGGTGCTTTACAGACATGCATCTTTTGAACCCATATTAGGTCAAAATGAGGGTTTATGACCTAAATCACATGCATGGATTGAAGACCCAACTGAAGAGATTTGTAATCGAGTTTAAGATCAATTCAATTAAGAATTCAGAAAGAAGAAAAACGATGAATACGAAAGTAAACATAATATTTGTTCAACTCATATTATGCTTTCAATTTTACAGAGTACAAATGAATTCTCTGTAAAGACTGTGTGAAAACTACTATTCTCACTTAGTACATACCCCTATTTATAGGAGAACAAAAGCATAATAAAAATACTAAGGACTAGACATTAAGACTATTCATTATAATGCCTTAGTAAATATAACATTACATCCGAAGACCCTTCTTATGAAGACTAAAGATCCTTCGTAACAACATAACTAACACTTTGACATATTACAACATTTATACCCTAACAATCTCCCCCTTTGGAATAAAGGTCGAAGTCTTCATGAAGTTAGTAGTTGAACGGCATACATCAGCACTCTTCGGATCTCCATGTACCAAGAGATAACTTTCTTTATCTCCTTCTTGTGTCCTTCTGAATTCTTCTTGCAATGATTCATACGAACAATTAAGTTCGTATATTGCGAATTTGTGTATCTCTCCACTTCAGAAGTTTGAAACAAGAATCTTTTAGCTCTTCCAGCTTTATCTTTTCCTGCAAAGACAATCCCCAATGGCTTTAAACATATTTCACCGTCTTCATACTTTTTCAACTCAACCTGCTTCTTCGTAGGTGCCATTGGTGCAGTAATGTCGAAGCCTTTAACAGCAGCAAGTTCGACATCAGTTTGAGCTAAGCACTCGAAATAATTCTCCAAGAATATTTTTATGTGCCTACACCCAAGACTGAAAACATCTAGTTCTGTTTCTTGGAGAAAAGAGAATGACTTGTCTTTAAGTATAAGGGCAACATTGATGATATCATAAGTGTTCATCAATGGAAAGTCTGCCACAGTGAACTCTTGTATCTTTCCACTTGCTCTTGTCACAACATATTTCAAATTCTGAAACTTCCCTTCGAAAATGACATCCCTTTTTATGGATATCACCTTCTTAATCTTCTCCAAGAACCAAACTTCTTCTTGAGCCTTTGCTAGCACAGCATGAAATTGTATCTTCATCTTCTTTCCCTCTTCAACATCCATAGACTTTGTCTCAGCTTTGAACTGTGGCATAACGAACATCATCTCGTTGATAGGAAAATCAAGTTAACCATAATCAGTATTTGTCACCACAAAGCACTTCTTTGGAATCTTTTCAAACGAATACATGTGATCGAACATCACCCTGGATTCTATTGTTTCGTAATTGAATATTTTCGAAGGATCACCCTTATCAACATTCGAACCTTCAAGAGCTCTTTGACGCATTATACTTTCAACATGCCTCATTCTTTCAACTTCAGCTGCCACCTCAGCTTTCTTCTCTTTGTTAGACTTCTCAACCAAGACTCCTTTTCCTTTGTCTTTAACATTCGAAGGAGCTGCATTCTTTGACGAAGATACATTTGAAGGAGCTACATTCTCAATTACAATACCTTTTGCAATAGGTCTTGAAATTCGAACAGTTGTAGTCACAGTCGAAATGACTGGAGCAGCTGAAACAATTGTTGGCTTAACAATAACTTTCGAAGGATAAACCTTTCCTACCACCTTTGTATCTTCAGTTGTTTTCTCATGTTCCCCAACCTTTGCTTGACCAACCTTTTCTCCCCCTTGCACCCCTGTGACAACAAGTGGGGCATCTGATACATTCGGCAGAAGGCTTGAAATACGAAGTAATGGAGCAAGGTGTTTTTGTAGAATGGCTTCGAAATGTATGAATTTTAGAGAAAGAAATTCTTGAGAAATAATTGGAGAAGATGATTTCGAAGATATTTCTTGGAGTTCATTCAGTAGTTTCACCAACTCTCCAAAATGTTGTTCTTCTTTGGCTGAAAGAGAGATCATCTGAGGATTGACTTGTTAGAACATCTTAACACACTGAACAACCGCATCACAAATAATGTGCTATCCAAGGTACAAATTACCCGAAATTACCTAGAGATTCATAAAGTTGCAAACTTTAAGAGATCTAACTATTGGATTAATGTCTAAGTCCATAACTATAATTGGTAAGACTTGACCCGACCCGACATGGTCCAATTGGGTTGCATGGCATTGTGCACTTGGATAGACTATAATGAGAGAAATAAGACACTTATGGTTATTAATATATTATAAGTTCTAGTATATTAATAATAAGAATAATAAGATTATTTAATTAGTATTGATCAAGAATTAATCTAGGATTAATTAAGTGATCAAAAGAAGACTAATTAAATATATGGGTTGATTGTGTAAATCATCCATACTTGTATAGTGGGCTAATGCTCTATGGATAATCAAGTTGGCATAAAACCCGTAGGATGGTCCATGGATGCTCCACGGTGTATTTGAACCCATGGATCCAAGGAAATGGAAAGTCATGACAATTAGGGTTTACCCTAATTGTAACACTATATAAAGATCTTATTTTTGACAAAATCGACGACTAGTATCAATCTAGAGAGGGCTAGCCGATTTTCATGAAGTGTAGAATTCTCTCAAGTTATTCCAAGTGTATTTGGTGTTGTGTGAACCATTTGAGGTGTCACACTTGGGGCACTTGGCACTCAAGCTTCATGAAGACTTTCTACATGAAACAGGTATGTATTCTATCTTGTTATATTCATTATTTTATATGCTAGATTAGGATAATACCTTGAGTGTTCATATTTGTATGTATAATAGAGAAAACATACATCCAAGGTATTTAGGGTTGCATGTACACTTAGGAGTGTTAGAATGCTCAAAACCCTACAGTGGTATCAGAGCCTAGGCTAGTTTTCTTGTTATACTTGCAAAAGAAGCTGGAAAATCGAGTTTTGATGTTGTCTGCCCAACAGACTCACCGAGTCCAAGGCAAAATACATCCAACTCGTCGAGTTGGTTCGTGCACTCGACGAGTTGGACCCCCAGACAGCATAAATTCGACTTTTTTGGCTGGAATTGGACTAGGAACATTACCCTAAGATGTTTTTGAACTTATAAACTTGTTTTTGATGTGGTAATGTTCATGCTAATCCAATTTCAAAGATAATTGTCAATAGATTCATGTTTTGTATTAGGTTAAAGTTTAGACTAATTACATGAAAAAGTTTGATTTGAATTATCTTGTTCTTATGAGTTGCTTAGATTAATAGAAAGTTGAGTGAAATAGTTGTTTTCAATCCAAATTAATCTAAGAGTTGATTCTAAAATGTGTTTTCGTAACTTGTCCTCAAGTTATATGAAAAGTCACATTTAAGTTTCATAAAACTCATAATAGTTGGCAAAGGTTACAAAAAAAAATGAAGAGTCTAGTTCTAGTTAAATGGTTTTATGACTCCATAATTTGTCCTCAAGTTATGGAGGACCAAGAGTCTCTTCATTAAATAATAAATAAATAAATAAAAGTGTAACCTTAATTAATTCCATAAGTTATAAAATAAAGGAAAAAGTTAATTCTTTTATTAGTTTAAAGTCTTCCATAACTTGTCCTCAAGTTATGGAACTTGAAGAGTTTTTGGATTAAAACTACTTTAAACACATAAGTTATGGAATTAATTAGTTTTGAATAGTTTCAAAACTTGCCCTCAAGTTTTGGAATTTGAAAAGTTTTCACTTATGAATACTTTAATTCCAAGTTAGCCCTCAGAATTTTAAAGAGTTAAAATTCAACCCTTATACTTTATAATATTATAAGTTAATAATAAATATATGTATAAGAGTAAAGTCGGTCTTACCGCTAGTACGCCTCATTCACGAAGCCGGTCCATAAGGTGGGTATAAGGTTGTTGCCTATAAAATGGCAACTTAATGGGTGTCCACTCTCACCCACCGCTTGCTTGACTGGTGGAGGGTCGTTAGCCGAACGGGTTTGACAGGACTATAATTCTCCCTTCATTAAAAGTATTAATGATAAATACTAAGTAACTAAACTCTTAATAATACCCAATCTTAGTTACTTAGGAAAATGTGAATAAGGTGCTAATCCATGAAATTACACTTTGCACTTTGTTTAAGTCGGTTAGTGGAGCGTGTGTGGTTAACCGGCACACTAACTCGTATTTAACAAGGTAGGCAAAGGGTAACTTAATGTTTATCATAGTATCGATGGAGCGTGTGTGGTTAACCGGCACATCGATTGAGGGGTAAACACTTAAGGGTACCAAGTAATTTGCATGGTTACTTCACACCTTGTTTTGTGATCCTCGGCATCCCAGTCACATAACTTGAAGGGCACACTCGAGATTGAAACATGTCATTGAACAGTTCAATGAATCTCAAAAGATCTAGGAGTTTCAAAACCAATTAAAACCTAATAATACATTTCGTTTATCTTGGTGTAAATTGGTGAATCGTCATTCACCTACCTTCAAATATTTTATAGCTTGGATTACGGCATACCTCTTCTAAGTTATAAAATAGTTTGTTGGGTCCTAGCCTTAATATTTCATATTGGGTGTCATATTAAGGACTTAAGATCAACTATCTTGAATATCTCCCAAAAGATGTCTGGTTTAGACATTTATGATCTTCCCAAATCTCTTGAAACAGGCTTTCCTAAATGAAGATGATGTCCCATGGAAATCATACTTCTTTCACCTCCTCCAATTATTCTCCCCAACCCACAAGTTATTGAAAAGTTTAAGGTCACTCAAGCCCAATTGGCAAGGCAAGGTCTAGGTGTGGTCACGTCTTGGAGATGTAGTCACATATTGACAAGCCGGGAGAGTTGGGTGTCAAAGTCTTGAGAAAGTTGGTGGTTCAATCACTTTCTAAGTCACATAGTGAGTTTCTTTAGGACACCTATGAAACAGACTATGACAAGACCCTTAATGATCTTATCTATTTGTTAAGATCAACTTCCTTAAAACTTGATGGACATTGACAATAGTGACACAGGAAATCCCGGAAAGCATTCTCTTCTCAACGGAAAGGGATCGGCCATAGTCAACTCGGTTGACCAAATGGTAAAGAGAAAAGCTAAGTCTGTGATAGTCTCGTGTACCATTATCAAAGGGTCCATATGTTTATATTGCCAAAGAAAGGGGCATTGGTTGCGAAGCTGCCAAATTTACCTAAGGATGTTAAAGTCAATAAGTTTGACTCTACTTCAGGTAAAGTCCACTATCTAACTCTGTTAAGTTCTATTCTGAGATTCCTGATACATGATGTGACTGGGTCACATGGTGATGTTTTAAGAATCAAAGAAAAGTGAAGAAACTTAAAAAAAGAATATGCTGAATCTGATCGCATAGATGGATTTCTATCGCGTAGTTTGAAGATCAGATTCTTGAGCTGCTTCTTAGGAGTTATGAGATATTGCTTAGGAATAGATAACAACAAGTTTTCATATGGATTGTAAGGATAAGTTTTTCCGCAAAGTTTTAAAATAAAAGAAAATTTTTGATTTTAATTATTTTAAAATATCCTTACAATGGCATTTGAGGAAAAATTGTTGCTTATATGATTTCATTAATAGCAAGAGTGGAAATATGAAATTGATTCTTTCATTTGTGGTAATGTCTAAATTTACCAAATAAGGAAAGATTCTCATCACCCAAGTTTCAATTGGACCGGAACTTGGAATCATGCAAGTTGTATTGCATGATGAATGAGAACTTTCAAGTATTGGAAAAATTAAGACTAATTACTCGTTCACATGGATGTGTGAGTCAAGTAAAGGACTAAGGGATCGAGTACACATTCTTGTGCACTGCTCAAGTCCACCACAAAAGATCGATAAGATTATTCATCATAATTTACTAAAGCTCAGTAAATATGGTTATACTTAAAAGCTTAAGTGTAATTCTGAGATATTGGAAAAGGTTCCGATGTAAGGCAGAGCGAATAAGAAGAATCAAATTAGGTAGAAGGATAAAAGTTTCTCAAATCTGAAAAGATGGGAGAGTACTTTAGTATCAGTTTTGTGATCATCTTAATGATTAAGAAACCATAACACAATTAGTTCTCTAAGGAAATCTTAGTGCATTCTTATGACTAAGACGAGGAATCTTGAATTGTTGAAATGGTTAAATCAAGAAGATGAGTCATACTCCGTTCCAATACAAGTCTTAGAGTCATACTCCAAGATTGTAATTTGAGAGACATGTCTTAAAGAAGGTTTAAAACACTTGTCAAATGTAAGAGTAAAAGTTTCCTACTCTTGTACATTTGAAATTGGTAAGTTGTGATGTTTTGGATAAAACAGAGACCAACTAAGGCCAATTATGTGAAGTCTTTGTCTTGATTAGAATCCACACTATCTCTTGGATGTTTGACAATGGAGTCTTATAGGTCAAGAGGACAGTGGGAGTCTTAAAGTTCTTGAAAGTCTCAAGAACTAATCAAGAATAAAACCTGAAGTTCTTCACTAGCACACGACTTGAGGTTTATAACCTATCGTATTGACATATTCTGTGCCCATTCCAATTAAAGTTGGCTTTGCATATGAGTTCTTAGAGTTCTCAATTTGTTGCACAACAACTTGGAAGCAATGGCAGGCCCTTGAGCTGCCAGGTGGCAAGAAATTAAGATTGAGTTCAGTCCATATGAGTTTGGATTTGTCATTATCCTTGCCTTGTGACTATGGTTTTGACAATTCACATGGATAAGAACACATACACCATTAAGTCTAAGTGTCATAAGGTTTCTCTCCGATTCATGAAAATGATGGTGAGGAAACACTTTCACTAAGTAGATTTTAGCTAGATAGCAATTGTGATATTTTCATTCTCAAAGTCGTTAGTGGAGCGTGTGTGGTTAACCGGCACACTAACCTGGACTTGTGAGAAGTGGCAAAAAGTTCTAACCATTATGATTACGGCATCCCTCTTCATAATTGTTTAGATACACAAGTGTGCTATCTAAGGGAAGGTGTATGATTTTGATAAACTCTTATCAAAACAATCTAGTATCAGAAATCTGAACTTTGGTAAGAAAGTCCATGAAGTATTGATTTCTAGAAGTCCAGTTGATTTCTGAGTACATGTCAAAGCTAGTGGGAGCATAAGTGTTATGCTAATAATCATCATGTTAGTGGGAGCATGATAATTATGATAAGTATTGCAAGCTAGCAATGTTAATTATAGAAAACAAAAGGTTTCAATTGGGAAAAGTTGTTTTGCTATAATTAAGGGAGAGGAAATTATACTTCATCTCAAATCTATAAGCTTAGATCGTGAGGTTTTAATCATTTAGTCAAGGATATATATATATATTATATATATATATATATATATATATATATATATATATATATATATATGAATTTCATGTTGGAATGGTTCAACATAAGGAAATTCTTTATATGGGTCCATTATTTGCGTTCTAAAATTCTATTATGATTACGGCATCCCTTTTCATAATCTGAATTATGAGAACTTGGCAAATAGAAATGGAAATGTTATAGCAAAAGACTGGTTTAGTCTTTATGTGAGACATCATGAATCGTGTCCCATATGCTTCAGATATAGGATCGATTACATGTGCTATATTCATCCATTCTAAAATTTTCCTAATGCCTGGGGCATTAAGAAGTGAAAAGGTTTAGAACTGGATGTGACTAAAAAGGATTAATCAATTGTCGAGGACAATCTAAGGTTTACCAAAGATTGGTTGCTCAAGGACAGTTGGAAGTATAGTGATAATTCTGGAAGGACCATATTGACATAATCTGTAAGGAGGCAACTCTTGTTCAGAAGTAATAGTCAAAATGGAATCTGGAAATGTTTCAAAGTTAGAATTTTCAATCTGTTTAAGATTAGGAAACTTAATGCAAGAAGGATGTTTCCAAGGAGTTGATCTCCTTTGGAATACTCTGTAATGATTGTTGTCAAGTCTTTCTGACTTTGTGCATAATCATTACAAGAGGATCAATGCATATAAGTTTAGAATCTAACAGATTTCAGTAAATGACATGAATTTGGAATTCTTGTATTTGCAGTAAGGATTTGGGACAGTGAAAAGAGAATCATGGAAGTTATGTTCAATGGATCTAGTTCACAAAGTAAAGATCATAGACAAACATAGTATGCATACTTGGTGTATGGCATGACTAGTGTTTAGAAAACATAGTGTACATACTTGGAGCATGGGACAAGTATTGTTTTAAATTCAAGAATAAAGTTGATAGCTGAAACAGTATACAATGAATAACGTGTAATCATATGGTGATAAATAAAAGGTGTTTTATTTATGTTCATAGGTTTTGATACCATATTGGATTCAATTATTATTGTGTTTCACTTTGCATGTTTTGACTCCCCGAATAAACTGGGTTATTCTTCCAGAATGACTAAGTTATTCAAACCATCCATAGTCGGTCATATGTTGGAAGTATATATGAATTAAGACTGTCATGGGTTGGCTTGTAGAGGTCTAAGGTATTGGACAAAGGGCTATAACACTCATGAGTGCTCATAAGTTATGAGTATTGGATTCAACCCGCGCTCATTGGAATCACTTCATGGATTTTATCACGAGTGATCATGAGACGATAATATCTTATATTCTTCAAACCTAGAGATATGAGTTGTTACTATGAGTTGGTTGTACATTGATTTCACGAAAACGCATTTGGTAACTCGGTGCTATAAAACATGTCTTTGTGTATGATTTAACAAGTAGTAGAACAAGCCATATGAGTCGAAATTTATCCATTCCTTTTACCTTTGGGATAAAAGCGATATCTTTGGCCCCTCGATGATTTGACGATGACAAATGGAAGTGCTCGGCCGGGCCAGGACTGATTTGATTTGTTCAACTAGTCAGTCGTCATAAATCGGAAATCGGGAAACAACAAATGGACAGAGAGAATGATTATAATCCATGTCTCAGTCCATATGATATCTAGAATGGAGGAATATATGATCCCTTATCTAATGGACAAGTCACTGACAAAGGTTAGAGTTCATCTACAAGGTCAGAGTTCGACAGAAGCTTTTGAGAGCTACGATTGCCAGTCGGTTCCTGAAGTCATACGCAATATTAGTTTTAGACTTATCCAAGTGGGAGACTGTTGGATTAATGTCTAAGTCCATAACTATAATTGGTAAGACTTGACCCGACCCGGCATGGTCCATTTGGGTTGCATGGCATCATGCACTTGGATAGACTATAATGAGAGAAATAAGACACTTATGGTTATTAATATATTATAAGTTCTAGTATATTAATAATAAGAATAATAAGATTATTTAATTAGTATTGATCAAGAATTAATCTAGGATTAATTAAGTGATCAAAAGAAGACTTATTAAATATATGGATTGATTGTGTAAATCATCCATACTTGTATAGTGGGCTAATGCTCTATGGATAATCAAGTTGGGCTAAAACCCATAGGATGGTCCATGGATGCTCCATGGTTTATTTGAACCCATGGATCCAAGGAAATGGAAAGTCATGAAAATTAGGGTTTACCCTAATTGTAACACTATATAAAGATCTTATTTTTGACAAAATCGGCGACTAGTATCAATCTAGAGAGGGCTAGCCGACTTTCATGAAGTGTAGAATTCTCTCAAGTTATTCCAAGTGTATTTGGTGTTGTGTGAACCATTTGAGGTGTCATACTTGGGGCACTTGGCACTCAAGCTTCATGAAGACTTTCTACATGAAAGAGGTATGTATTCTATCTTGTTATATTCATTATTTTATATGCTAGATTAGGATAATACCTTGGATGTTCATATTTGTATGTATAATAGAGAAAACATAGATCTAAGGTATTTAGGGTTGCATGTACACTTAGGAGTGTTAGAATGCTCAAAACCCAACTCTAACCATCCCAACAAACAAGAACAAGACGTTTATGGGACAAAACTCAAGATCTAGAAACCTATCGTGATAAAAATTGACTCTTGGACACTTATAATGGTCCAGAAGAGTGCTAAGGTGAAGAATGGAGACTTTCTTATTTGATATTTTCTACCTTATTCCCCCTTATTCCTTCTTTAGCTTCAAGGATCACCAAAACTAGCTCAATAATGGAGGAAAGTGATTAGGGTTTGAAGGTTTTCACAGATCGGATACAATTCAAGTAAAATAAACAACAAAAAACTAACTAATCAAAATAAAGAACAAAAAAAGTAAAGAACAGGAAGAATTCAAAAAATTGTTCCTTTCACCAAGAAAAGAGGTTTTCTCTTCACCAAGAAGACGGATTTGTCACAAAGACAATCACTAAGACATTAACAATACCAAGCCGTTCTACATTAGGGTTTCACCCTAATGTAGTATATATACTAAACTAATTTAGTGAATCCCTTAATTAAAGGGATTGTATCTAATCTAAATATAACCGGATCCTTATCACCAAGATATCAGATCTGTTATATACTCTATATATAGAGTCTATAACTACATAATATAAAAAGATATCTTCTAAAATGATATCTTCCTAGTATACAAAGATCACTAAGATCATGGACTTCACACTGACGCTGAACATGATATCTTCCTAGTATACAAAGATCACTAAGATCATGAACTTCACGTTGACGTTGAACACTCTTGAGTTGATGTTGGCGCTGGTGTTGATGCTAGCGCTAGAGTTGTATGGTCAACATGTTATGTTTGACTCATCTGATTATAAGGTATCACCTTACAATCTCCCCCTATATGATGATGTCAAAACTAATCTTCAAATAATTTTTAGCTTTAACGAATGATCCTCCTGAGAAGGTGTATGACTCCCATTTTTGGTTATTAGCAGTAAAAGCAGTAAGAGCAGCAGAAACAATCAGCATAGCATGAGTTGCAGCAGAATGATAGATGATAAGGAGATGATGGAATGTTGATATCAGCTCCCCCTTATATTTTGATCCCCCTCAGATAAGCAACATTTGAGTTTTTCTCCCCCTTAGATGTGTAATCTTCTTTCAAGAGTGACTACTATGAATGATCAAGTAACAATGTAGCAGAATTGGACATTTCTCCCCATTTTTGACATCATCAATAACTACTGGCTCCTTTTTTTAAACAGCAATTAACCTGAAATAAAAAGAAAACATCAACCAAGGTTAGAGGTAAGATAGGTGTATCACACTATTGTGTTGTTGCAATAGTAGATCATTTACACATAATTACAAAGTCTCATCAGCATATGGTTTTTAAACATTGAATCATTAACTTCTTATATTAGAAGAAAAAGGAAGAGAGTGGATAGTTGCGTGTAATATATCACGGTACATGATATACCCATCGGCACAGACTGTCGAAATTTATCAGTGTGTTATTGCACAGTGAATCATCAAATTTTATATTAGAAGACTCATAGGAAAGAAGTAGGATGTCTCAATCATGCTGAGGTGAAATCAGTGTGAATCATTGACAATGATAACCCATTAGCATGAAGTGGTTCAATCCTTGCATCATAGAGTTAGTTGCAGTCTAGAATCAAATATTCACCATCAATTCATAATGGTACCATGTATACCTCAGACTAGGAGGTCAGGGACATAAATAACCCTTTGTCATTTAAGGACCTGACAAGTATCTCTTACGATGATGACTATGAAATCAAGGTAAGCCACTGAGTTATGCTCAATGTTTTAGCATAACATGGGACTTGATGTATACGGCAAGCATGCTTATAGGGACAGAGTCAGGTAAAAGATGATTAATCAAGAAATATAAACACCCAAGCCTTGTAATAATTTTTTGATGTGGACCAGGAAATCTCACTTTGAAAGTTTAGATGATGCTAGACAATCATCTTGAGTGGGTGACTCAATGTCATCTCAGCAGATGTCTCGCAGATGAGATACGTAAAGAGATTTTAGGCACATACAATATCTTGCTTCTAGGGACAAGCATTTTCAATAGTCACATACTTGGCTTATGAAATGACACCATCAATTCATGAAAGGTACAATGATTTTAGAATGAATAACCATACCTAATGGAGCTTATGTAAGAGCCAACTCCAGAAATCAACCAGCTTCAACGATTATTATGACTAGCTTGTAAACTTTCAACTTTTTTGCCTTTGTCAAACTTGATTTCTCCCCCTAAGCTTGTGATTCAATTGTTTGAGACACTTTGTAAGCATGTTGTATGTGACGCCCGCAGATTCTAGCTAGTCAATTTATATACAATAAGCGTTAAAAATGACTTTTTGATAGAATATTATTTAGAATAAATAATCTTAACCAATGTATAGTATATGTCACAAGGATTTCGTACATATAAAGAACGTTGAAATCCGACTTATAATGAAGAAGTTATGACCCGTCGAAGTTTCGCGATTAAACCGACACGACTCGGCGTATCGTAAAAAGTAAATTTTGACAAAATACGTTTTATCCTTAGCAATCTAAAAAAAAAGTTGTAGCATATGTTAAACCGAGAGTGTGCATATAGAGAACGTCCAAATATGACTTTGTTTGAGTAAATTATGATTTTTCAAAGATTTTGCATAGCAGCATGCAGCCCGAAAATCGAATTTTAGATCGATGGATTTTTAGCCGACACAATCTAAACGAGAATTGAAGATCTCGTGAATAAGAGCTCAACGATATAAGGATAGTTGAAAACAGACGTCAGATGACAAAGTTATGAAATTTTAACGGACTTTAACTATATAAGCCTATTAAAATATAACTTTAAAAATAAGTTCAAAAATTAGCCGACGGAGTCTAAACGAAAGTTGTTGATCACGTCGCTACCTATGCGTGGATATAAAGAACGTCAAAATGGAGCTCGTATACGAAAGTTACGGATTTTAGAGATAATTAATTTTTGGACTAAACCAGCGAGTGACAGGTGGCAAGATCTGGGCCACACCATCTTCCCCATGGCTTTGCACGAGATCGTGACAGCTGACATGAGTACGCCCGACATACCCTTGCATACGCCCAACGTACAGCGTTGTTGGCAGCCTATAAATAAGTGACATTTTTCACACTTTTTCTCACATCTTTCTATCCAACTCTCTCCCAAACACCCCCAAAGCCTCTATTCTTTTCCCTAGAACCTCCTAGGTGTTAGTAGTGAGTCCCAAAGCACCAGAAGGCCCAGAAAAAGAAGAGCTTTCAGCTCAGAAGTTATGCCCGCGCAGAGACCGGTTTCTCGCTAAACCCCCTTGTAAGTGAGTTATGATTACCATACTTTAAGTATAACTTATGTTTAAGTTCATTATCGTTATTATGAACCTATAAACAAGATTTATCAGTGATTCCAGGTCGTTATACTAATTGATCTACTTACGGGGATGATGTCTAGGTTGTGAATTAGTGAGGTGTTTAAAGTGGGATTTCCAAACTATATACTTCGTATACCAAAGGGACCCTACCTCCAATATGATCCTACCTGGTTGTTCCTTACTTGATAGATCATGAAAGTAGACTTTAAGTTAATGATCAATATAGACTAATAATTAGTCGCAATAAATGTTAGACTAAAATCTTAGCGATAATAATGCTAGGTTACGTCAAAGGAAACGACAGTTGCTAGAAGCGAAGTGCTGCCCAATTTTCAAGTCATCAATTTAACAAGTGAGTGCATAGTCCCTTTCATGAACATGATTTTAACACAAATATTAATAAAGGTATTAAATATATTTTGAAAGTTTGTATGTGAGTTATATGCTTATTTTTGGAAATATGTGTTATATGTATATTTGATGATATACGCTATGTGAACCAGACATGGATCTATATGTGTTAAGATGTATTTACATGATAATAATAATAGAAGTATTATAAATGAGAAGATAAATGTATGTTAATACTTAATACTCTGTATAAAATATTACAATAAATTATGATAGTGTTGCCGAAATGGAGTTAGTATTGAAAGTTGATTATAAGCATTGTAGGCTTGCTTAGTGATCAAATAAGACTTAAAAGAGATTCTTAGTTCAATTACTTTTAGATATTGGGTAGTATCTTATTAAGGGTATGTGTGTAATTGGAATAGAGAGTAGAAACTCTTTTCGAGGATATTGATGATCGTTGGAGTATGTCCTACGTACAAAAGTACTTTCTATGTACCACGTATTTTTCAAAGCTCTGTGTCTAAGGTGTGGCTTGTGATGGGGTATTATTATGTTTTGGGGTATGATTCCTAAACATACTAGGTACTATAATGTTCCAGAAGTACTATCATGTACAAAGTCCATTTTTTGACACTATTGTGTGTCGGGGTACGGGAGCGTACAGGAGTACTTTATTAGTATTTCCCCATACTTTTTCTTTTAATGAGCCTTGTGTGTCAGTGTTTCATTTCACAAAGTAAATGTGGGAAATTCGTAGACTGCCTAATAGAGTGTGTCAGTAATAGACCACTACTAGGTATATCTAATGTTATATTGTCGGATAGGGTGAGTCTGGGAGTAAAATACCTCACGGTGGCAGACCACTGCTAGGCACAGTTAACTAGATAACCACCCCTGACTTAATTGTCTTGTTGTTTTTATGAACGGAGCTTCATGGTAAAACTTGTTCCACTCCCCTCATTTGATGTATTTATTGATCCTCGTTTGCTGCCAGGGAATTTCTGAAGCAACGTCGTCAGTTTGTTGTTCATATTGATCCTTTAGGCTAGATCTTGTAAGATCGTGGTATAGGATATATAGGTGGGAATGGACGGGATGGGATAAATTCTTTTAGAGATATGATATATATGTGTTAATGATAATAATTGGATCTACAGGTTTGAGATATACATTGTTATCACATTGTGGGATTGAAATCCCTATGTACTCATCAGGTTTCCCAACCTGACCCACTCAGTTTATCGTATCACATGTGGCTATATGAAAGATATATAATGCTGACAGATTCAATGAGTATTAGGCCACTAGTTTAATTACTGTAAGGCTTGTAATATATCGTTATGCTTATGTTTTTGTATTGACGATGACATCTCAATGTTTTAATATAAATAAAATACATTTCTTCGGAAATGCTTTGATAATATCATTATCATGTTTTCTGGGAACTAATTCCGCAATATTATTCTTCAAAAAAGATACTCTGATTTTTAAAATAAGCATAAACAAATCGGTATTTTATGGCCGTGAAAATGGGGATGTCACAGTGTATGATCATACATAATGACGTTTCTTGTCAGTTTCATTAAAATGGTGCAATGAAATTACAAATATTGAACCAAAATGCGTATTGACACATTAGGTAAACTGTCACCAAGACCAATTTGGAACCATCTAAAAACATCACATAATCAAACATCAATGCTATCTCTCGTTTAACTTCAAATCAGTGCATGAAATGAACAAGCTGTAAGACAACAATAAATGCATAACTGTTAGGAGCTTTAGGGGGTAAATAAGTTCTAATGTTCACAGATAATTTGAACACAAGACATAACGTTAAATTTGTCCCCCATAAAGAATTATTGACCCCATTTGATACATGAGTGCCTTCCCCCCCCCCCCCCCCCCCTTTTATATTTCTATCAAGCTGATAAAAAAATATACACCTGAACCATTTTGCTTGGAATACCTGCACACCCTTGTTTTTTTTAGATTTAAAGAATAATCAAAAAACAAAATAAATATAAAAGTCAAAATTTAAATGACACACAATTACTGACACACTCTTGTGAATATATATATATATATATATATATATATATATATATATATATATATATAATTTTTTAACTTTTTTTTCATTTTGATTTTCCTCTGCTTTACTTTTGAAAAGCCAACAGCTACTTCCTTTGAGTTCCTTGATAAACATGAGAATAGGAAAGTATACTTTTACAGTGTTTCCACATAACCCTCATGAAGAACAGATAAAAGAAGCCACACAAATACCCATAATGCCCCTGCTAGCCTCAGAGATGTATCACCTATATTTAATCACTTTAGCTGTAAACCTCGTAAAAAGGAACCCATGCAAGAGCAACTTTCTTTTTTACAGCATCCAATTGTATTATAAAAAAAACTATAAGAGAAACATGTAGACCATAGTCTTCACTTTTAATGAGTGATGGGAGTGGCCGCATTTAAATCATAATATTTCCTTTGTTGGTCCCATTGATCTGTGTAAATTGACAGATTATCAACCTCCTTTTTAAGAATCGATGAACAATATATGAGGTTGTTAATGAAAGCATATCATGTATGAAGAGTTGACGCTGACAAGAATAAAATTGGTAAAGTTTCATGAGGTGAGAAGAGAGGTTGAGGAATCCAATTAGTGAAGTCGGCGTGAATATTATCAATCAATTTGAGACAAAGTTGAGAGCATCAACATGAACCAAATATCAGTTTGTGTACATGTGAATCCTTCTTCAGAGGGAAACATAAGAAACAACAAGTCTAGTTGTGCATCCTTTGCCTTTTAACAAACATACCCAACGTGATAACCTGAGCTACATTCCTTTTTACTTGTGCTAACAGGACGAAAATACCATTTCTTTACTTACTCACACAAGCAACATCATTGTGACCAAAATGTCCCTACCTAATATCTTCTATAAAGAACGAAAGTGATAGGTCAAAAAAATCCATACTTGACCAAGGAACCCATCTAAAGTTACCAAACAGCCCCTTGATCTTTGAGACTCTTTAAAAAATAATAATAAATAAAAATAAAAATAAAAAAACTTCAAGCAGTATCACAATAGTTACATCATTCATCAGTGACAAGAGAAGCAACATTGATATTCAATGAAAATCAATCAGCGTAGATCATCAGAGAGAACTTTTGATCAGGTTGAAATACAATGTGAGACAAATGGATGAAAATCATGAAGCTAAGTATTTGAGAGAAATAGATGACTAAAAATTGAATTAAGACATTCATGAGGCCGCTAGAAGGAGACACCGAGAGCTATGGCTGAGTAAGCCAGCGTGTGAATCTTATCAGTGAGAACATCAGTGTGAGAGTCATCAAGATGAAAGTCTCATCAGCTTCAACCAAAAGTGTCCATGGAAGTAGGTCATTACAGACCAACAAGCTCCATAGATCTGTTCTACCTTTTTGTTTTTTTTACTTCAAACTAGCACACAGAGATTTCATAGATAAAAAAATGTACATAAAACTTAAAAAGAATATCTGATAAAGGACATAAAAAAACTTTACACAAACAATATACAAAAAATCTTACATTTACTTAATGAGAGAGAGAGAGAGAGAGAGACTACCAACCAGAACTTTGAAAGATTCCATTTCTTTCTCACATCCTCGGATTTTAGCAAGAGATTTTTAGAGATCAAAAGAAGATTTGATATAAAAAACTTACCTGGTGGTATCTTGGAGCAGTAGAATGACAAACACAATGTTTCAATGTCTGAACAAACATTGAAATTTCAGATCATATTTAACTATTTCGGATCATATTTAACTATGTTTCAATGTCTGAACAAACATTGAAATTTCCGGATAGCAGTAGCCACCTCAGTGGCAATCAGCTCCCATATCTGATCATCAGTCAATGCCAACCTATCCTGGCCACCCGCTCCAGATCCTCTCGTGAACAGCATACAGAAAATGAACCAAAATTTATCAGAAATGCCACAATCATACTATTACAACCATTACAGAGAGGCTAAACCCTCAGGGCTTGTGACTTTCTTACTACGTGTACAGGTCCTGTGCTTTCAGTAATACGACATATACTACCTTCCACACCTACACGTATCTGTATTAATGGATCATCATAAACTACACAAAAACAAACCTATAACTAGGATACACATACATCCTATACTCACTCTCTCGTGAGTGGCTAATCATTCCTCATCTGACCGACTGCTCACATACTCACTCATGAAACTTCTGTCAACCATGCAGCCGCTCGTGTATGCTAATCATACATAACGATGTATCCCATAGACAGTTGAATACTTGATTCTACCCTAATCCCACAACCGAGCAAGGAATGGGAAATAAGGATAAACAAAGCATTCTTAGGCTATAGAATCTTAGTTATGTACAACTATGATGCACACGCTAAGCAACTACAGTAATGATGTCAATTTCATATATATATATATATATATATATATATATATATATATATATATAATATATATATATAATTCCCTTAGGCTATCAGGCATCATACATTAGACAATTTTATCATGTAATTCCTGAAGATCTCTAACCTATCACTAGCATGCAGTTCTATCATAACATCAAAAACAAATAACAATGTAAGTAATTTGGGGTATACTTTTTTGACAACTCTTATAGATCCTTAGTTTGAATCTGGAGTCACACGAATGCTCATCCAATTCTCTCAAACTATGGATCTAATACCAACTTGTAACATTCCAAAAATCAAGGTAAATTTTTCATTTTTTCCATAACCATAAATGTTTACAAAATATAGTTTCCACAATTTCATATTCACAAATCAGAGTATCCCATGAACAAATCTCATAAATCTAAAGGATGTGCACGATCAATCCTTCCTCTTTCCTAGATTATCAGAAGAACATGAAACATAACACATAACTATAAGCCAAAGCTTAGTGAGTCTCCTCAAAATAATCCACATAACAGATCAAATACAAAACATGCATGTTGGGTCCACAATCATCGGAATGGATTACCCTCGGGTTCACAGCCATCGGGTTGGATTACCCTCGGCCCATAACCATCAGACTGGATTTCCTCAACTCAATCAATCATCAGACTGGAATGACCTGGTCTATTGGCTTACGCACATAGCAGTGAAGCCTCAACCCAAACCGCACTATGTCGACATATGCAACAGATAAAACCTATAACAGTAAACAAATAATCATACAGATCACTACAGCGTAGTAACATTCTAAAGCATAATAACAATCTATTGGGTCGGCATTAACGCCTTCGACCCACAAGTAAAGTGAGGAACTCACCTCACATTTTGAAAATATAGCAAAAAAGAATGTTTCTCCAAATTCCAAGTCTACAGGTCACCTAAACAACAAACAATGACCTAACTCAAACTACAATGCAAAATACCAAAAATGCCCCTAATTTAAACTTGGTCAAAGTTAAAGTCAACTCCAGCTAGTAGGCGCGTAATGGCTGCTAGTCAACAAACCATAGGGGTCTCAACCCAATCGTTACGCCATGGAAACCTAGGTCAATATGTAGGGAGTGGTCTGGACAGCTTAAACCATTAAGTCACTTTTCCCAACATTAAGAGCTCCAAAGCTAAAATCTGGTCCATCTTAAGGTCCAAGTTGATAAAGTTTCCAACTTTATCCCTTTAGACCTTCCAAGAGATATAGATCTCACTTCTAGGTCTAAATAAGGAAAAAACATAACTTGGGTTAACCCATTAAGCACTTTCTCTTGAAGACTACTAGATCCCTACTTCCAGGCATGTTTCTAGCATCTTATAACCACATAAAAACCCTTACTTTCCATACATGCATGTCCAATGCATGTCTTGGACCCTTATTAGGTCAAAATGAGGGTTTTTGACCCAAAGATCCATGCATGGCATCAAATCTCACTAATACTTCATATCCAAGGCACCACATGCCTTAAATGGCATGGAGATTCATAAAGTTGCAAACTTTATGAGATCTCACCACCCAATAATCAAGAACATGAAGATTAAGGGACAAAATAGCAATATCTAGTCACAAAAAACATAAAGGTTTGATTTTGAGGACTTACAAGAGTCTAGGAGGTTGCTACAACAAGGATTATATCTTTCTTGCAGATTCTAAGCTCACTTATTCTTCTTGCTTTCTTCAATGTCTTTAAAAATCACCAAAACAAGGATCAAATAATGGAGGAAAGGATTAGGGTTTTCAAATCTCAAAGGGGGTTGATAGAGGTTAAGGGTGAGAAAACCCTAGCCCCCTCATTCCTATAAATAGGAAGCAAAACCTAAAAATAGGGTTTGTCATTTGTCAGCCACCACACTGTGTCCATATATTGCCACGTCATGGCAGCCTTAAATGAGCCCACGATTTTTCTTGAAGCGCTATGTCATGGCACCTTCCCCCACTCTATGGTGACCTTAAATTTCTTAAATTACTGAATTACCTCAGGATTTGGGTGTTACACTGAAGCTGATTTACCGATCAACAATTGTCCATGCTAGACTATAGATAGCAATCTATACAACGAGATAACAATCCCTCAACAAACGTTACTCAACCTAAGTGAACCAAATGACTTTTGACCTATTCATTGGCATTCCCGAAAGGAACCATTGTCTACAACGAGCTCCTTGCTCACAGCTTCCTGCCATGAAGACAACCCATGCATTCCTAATCACATATATCTTATAAGAACTTGCTTTGTGCCCCCGTCTTGACCAAATCTTAAACCAAAGTCTCGCATACCCAAACCGTAGATCTCTACGACCCATTCTTCTAAAACCATAAACTCGAACAGACCAATTCTCCCCCATATAGGGTTCGAACTTCCACCAACTGACATTTCAAACAAGCAAAAATTCAAATCGGATCAACCAAATACATAATATTCCTAACCCTTGGAAAATGTTTAACACAACGCAAGATGATGTTCCAAATAAAGACCAAGCAAACTCAAAGAGATTTTGAATCTCAAATGGAGACCTCAGAAACTCCCCAATCATAACTGCCTCTAACATCAAGAAGCCCATGCATATACACAAGTAATAATTATGTCCATTCATAACACCAATTCTATATCTAGAAACAAATGGACCACCACACACCTCGTCTACAAATCCCTAATCATCAATTCATAGTTGGGATACATCAGAGACAACAAAAATTTCGTTCCCAATGCACTTCCCTAATCACATGAAACAATCAACTAGCAGCTAACCTAACTATATTCAAAGCAAGCAGACCCTTGATTTCATCTCAAGGCAACCATACCACAAGGATTCACTTATGCATTCCCACACTACCATACTTGCTGCCAAAAACCGAAACTATCTAGCCCTATGTTGGGTCTACATCCTAACTCTTAAAATCACATGTTTTCTCTCGCTTGCCTCCAAACACAGAAAAATTAAAGAACATAACCCCTGCCGTAGATAGTGGTATTCCAATCTATCTGACAATCATTCAACCTTTGGCTACAATCCTCGAGCCGATTATCACAATTTCTTCCTTCTTAAGTCCTGCGACTCAACTAGCACTATGTCAAGCAAGGCCCTCGAGACCTCAAAATCAACTAACTCACCTAGGTCTGAACCATTCAAACCCAATACTGATATGGCCACTAAGGCCCAAACAATCACCAGACTCACCCTCAGCCTGAACAACCATAACCAAAGATCGACTAATACTGAAGCACTGCCACAAATCATGGTATCAAACCTGCAGTTGCTCGTGCATGGTATCAAACATACGCTGCAATACGCACTCATGGAACTTCCACCAACCCTGCAGTTGCTCGTGCATGTTAATCATACATAACATTAGATTTTATAGACAGTCGAATACTTGATTCTACCCTAAGCCCATAACCAAACAATGAACAGGAAATAAGGCTAAATCAAACCTTCTCATGCTATAAATTATAGTTATGTACAACTATGATGCATACACTAAGCAACTACAGTAATGATGGCAATTCCACCTAGCATACAAGAAATCTCATATGTTATCAAGCATCATAATTTAGGAATTATATCATACAATTCCTAAAGATCCTTAGTCTACATACTAGCATGCAATTCTATCATATCAGAAATACATAAACATATATGGATATCTTGGGGAATCACTTTCCTTGGCTCCAACTGATTGTATTATGTATAGATCAGATCCTTTTTGTCGGTTCTTTTAGAGTTAAATTTTGAAAACATTTTACAGATCCTTAGTTTGAGTCTAGAATCACACAAGTGTTCATCCAATTCTCTCAAACCAGGGCTTTGATACCAACTTGTAACATCCCAAAAACCATAGTAAAACATTTTATTTTAAAAACCATTTAATAATTCATAAGTCTTATAAAACATTATTCCAAAAGTCATAACCGTAAATCAGAGTATCCTAGAATCATCGATCAATAAAATATCCAAGGATATTGTGTATGATCATGTCTTCGCCTTGCCATGATCATCTGATGTACCTGAAACCATGAAATTAGACTGTAAGCACGAAACATAGTGAGTTCCCCCAATGTACCACACACAACCAAACAAATATACATATTGCATGTTGGGTCCACAGTCTCCCGACTGGATTACCCTGGCCCATAATCTCCCGATTGGATTGCCACTCTGGCCCACAATCTCTCGATTAGATTATCACTGGCCCATAATCTCCCGATTGGATTTCCACTCTGGACCACAATCTCCCAATTGGATTGCCACTAGCCTACATCACCCGATTGGATTGCTCGGGTTTGTTGGCTGACAGCACAAAGCAGTACAGCCTAAACCCACCTACATTATGTTCAACTTATGCAATAGATAAATATATAACATCAAGTACAGGTAATCATAAAAATCTACCAATCCAACATATAATCATTGAATACATGTAATCATACAATTCTATCAGTCTAACATAGCATCATCCTATATACCAGGATACATAATCTAGTGGGTCGGCATTGGTGCCTTCGACCCACGAGTATAGTGAGGAAAACTCACCTGGACAACTTAACAGAAGCTCAACAGCTACCTCAGCAATAAAACAACCAACCCAAGCTTCCTAAAACCAAGTTGAGATAAATCCTTAGCCAAATATTCAATTCTACCCAAGTTTGACCAAAAGTCAAACTGGTCAAAATGTCAACAGTCAAAGCTAAGGTTAAAATTGCTAACAACAGCTCTCCATATTGTGGCCTTCCTTGGCCACTTCATGGGCACTAAATACCAAAATAGTTGATGATTCCCCAGTCGCCCCATTATGTTGGCCTAAAGCTACACCGTAAGGACTGGTCTGAACAGCTCAAACGAGCTTAGTCCAATTTCTTCCGATTTTAAGAGCTCCAAATCTCAGATCTGATCCTTTCCAAGGCCTTAATGGATAAAGTTTCTAACTTTATCCATTAGGAAGGTCCAAACCACCAAGATGTGGACTTTAAGTCTCAAAGGGACCTAAAATGCATCTTTCTTAACTTAATTCATTAAGTCCAAGTTTTCAACCTTCAGAACTGGATCAACATGATGTTTAGATGAATAAAGTTTCCTTATCCAAAATAGTGCCACAATCATTCAAGATCTAAATTTTAATACATCATAATGGCCTAAAGGACCAAGATAGCTTGCATGGCTACAAGGGAATGAAAAAGATCATAACTTTCCTAGTCCAAGAGGTCCAAGAAAACATTCAAAACTGATCAAAAAGTATTGGAGTCCAGATATAAAACATAAAATGTTCTTGGGACCTTGGAGAGTAATAAAGTTGTAAACTTTATTCTCGGCTCTCACTCAAAACTCGTTAAAATGGACCAAAACACCAAATACACTTAGATCCAAAGATGAAATGTAATAAAGCTTCGAACTTTATAAATTACAAAGGTCTAGAAGGTGGATGAAAGTTGAGATCTTCAATTGCCAAGCTTCAATGATTAATCTTGCATGAAAACATTGCTCTAAAACCACCAAAAACTCTAAAAAAAAATGGATGTGAGAAGAGAGGGGATGCTCAAATCTTGTAAATAGAGGCTCGGGTTTCTCCCAAGAGGTTCTAGATGTGATGGAGGCAATGAAAATACCTTAAAGCATGAATCCTTACCTTTAAATACCTTGAAAATCCTAAAAATTCCATGGGCTTTAGGCTACATAGTTCTCATGTCGTGAGAATATATTCTCACCTCGTAAGGACTCTCACGTCATGAGAATTACTTCTCACCCCTTGAGAACGGGTTTTCACCCAATTTCACTCCAACTTCAAACAGTCATAATTTCTTCGTTTCAACTCCGTTTTGGGCGTTCTTTATATGAACCGAAATGTATTGACGAGCCCCACAACCTTATCTGATTACTTTTGACTTAATACATATCGAACTAAAACCATAATCCATACAAGAAGCTCGGAATATTACTTTTCCCATTTTATCCTTTTTCTTCCAAGCACAAATCAAAGACTTTAATCACTAATCCAACATTATCATCATCCAATAAGGTCTAAACCCATTCCTTTGAAGCCTAAGGCTTTTGCTTGATCCATTTATTATCCACAATCCCGAAATAATAAACTTCTTAAAAGAGGATGTTACAAAAACATTTGAACAAAATGTCGGTTGTAGCTCAAAACCTTTAAAAACATCTGAATTTGACTACACTACATGAAATGTTCATGTTAGAATCGACCTCAAGGATGATGTTACCGTTCAAATTACACTACCTTTCCACCTAATGGGAAGAGACAAAGAGAAAGGTAAAGCCATATATTAGGATGAGTTAAAAGTGATGTGTGCGGAGATCAAGGGTCTAAATGCAAGATTAGACAATTTTTTAGATTTCCTACAGAAAAGAGCTTATGAAACAAAATGTTGATGACATGAAACTCTTAATGCAAGACACAACGCACACATCTTGGAGAAACGTGAATTAACTTTGGTGATAAAAGTCGAAATTAGGAAAATGTATATAACCTTTAGTTTTTTTCTTTTTTAAGCTTATGTTGTGTTTTTTTAAGTTTTAGGTTTTTTATTTCATGTTATGTTTTTTGTTAACATTTTAGGTTTTAAATTTAATGTCATGTATTTTTAATTTTAATTAATGAAATTTAAGGGTTTTATTTAAATTGAATTAGTTAAAAAAGTTTTACAAAAATTAAAGGAAATTAAATCTGCAAAATAATAATAATAATAATAATAATAATAATAATAATAATAATAATAAATTGAGTTAAATTAAAAAATAAAATTAAAAAAATCTCTATAGTTTAGCTCTATTGACAAAAAAGTCATACCGAATTTTTTTTATTATTATTACTAGTTTATAAACCATAGAAACCATGGTTACAAAATTAATTAAATTTTCATAGTAAAAACTGAAAATTATTATTCAATTATTTTAAATAAATTGTTAATTAAGAGATATTTATCTAGTTATATAAAATTATAATCACCTTAATGTATGTATTAATGTTATTTTAATTTTTATTATAATGTTATTAATTTAGTTTAATTTGAATGAAAATTTTGAAATTTGAAATTTAGAATCAATAGGTTGACAAGTGGCGTAACATTAAATAGAATGGCTAATAGGTGACACTTGGCAAAAGAAGAATAAAACTATTCTTTTATTAGAATAGGAAGATTATTATTATTATTATTATTTTGCAATTTAATTATTGAAACCGATATATATTTGAAAACCAATCCTTGTAACGGGTTAGTGACGATTTTAAGGATTAAATTTCCAAATAATAATAATAATAATAATAATAAAACATGAATGATTTTTTCATTAATAAGGTTAAAGTTTAAGGACTTTTCTAAAGATTTTTTTTTTATATATATATTAAATTTATTTGAAAAAATCTTATATTTATTTATTAAAATATATAAAATAAAGATATCATCTACATTCCTTTCATTAAAAAAAACTCATATTTTTTTTATTAAAAACACAATAATGATAATTTATATATCATTTTAGGGATTTTTAATGATTTTTTTTAATAAATATCATTATTACAATTATAAAAATATCATCTAGATACAATTTCTAAGTAGATCATGTCCAAAACCAAAACATCAAATTGTGGCAAACTCGTTTCACACTCGCTTCAAGTGTGAGCAAGATTTTAATGGTGATTTATAAGATAAATTTTCAAATGGTCATATAAGATGCCACATGCATACTATGGAAGCATGAAACAAGCAAATTGGTTATGAGCAGTTTCAAAGTCACCAAGAATCTTCTAACAAACAGAGAACCTTTTGAGTGTCCTTCAACTGTATCAGAGGACTCTTCAACTGTATCAGAGGACTACAAGTGTCCTTTCCATCTATCCAAGAGGCAATAAAATACTATTTTTTTAGTTTAATGTTTGTTTATACACAGATCATACCAGGCTCATCATCTCCATAATGCGATCAGGTTTGACCTATATCTTCCGCACATACACAACAGCAAATTCCTATACCTTATCATAAACCCTAATTCTTCCTCAAATTCGTTAATTTTGAGTAGCTGCGTCTGTTAGACGATCAATGTCGACCATATCAAGTTCAATGTCGATCAAACACGGGATTTCACTGTGGTGTCCTCAATCTCCGTCGCTCAATCGTCAGCACTCTGGTGTGGTTTATTCGAGAACGAGAAGCCTCCACCGGAGAAACTTCGTCGTTTCTGCATCATCCTCTTTTGCTAATGAGAATCGAGAGTGAGTCTGATTTTACTGTTGCTACTTTGCTCCTTATGTTACACTATCATCGATTGAGATTCAACTGAAGGGTTTATGGTCAGAATTTTGAATTAATTTCAGATTTGTGATAGTTGGAGGTGGAAATGCTGCTGGATATGCAGCAAGGACTTTTGTCGAACATGGAATGGCCGATGGAAAGCTCTGCATCGTTTCCAAAGAGGTCTTCTCTTTCATTTGTTAATTGATTAGGGTTTAGGGATTAACATTGCTATCAATGAATTGCAGGCATATGCTCCATATGAGCGCCCTGCTCTAACAAAAGGTTATCTATTTCCTTTAGACAAAAAGCCAGCTCGTTTGCCTGTAAGCCAGTTTCCTCAATCTGATAAAAATGCAGTAATTTTTGTAGTTTACTTATCATTGTTTCCCACCATTGATACTCCTCTAGGGTTTTCATACTTGTGTGGGTTCAGGAGGTGAGAGGCAAACTCCTGATTGGTATAAGGAGAAAGGGATAGAGGTATTTTATTTGCACTTCTTATCTTTATGCAACTAAATACAAATTCTCATTGCACTTCCATTCCTTTGTGTCTGTTTTGCTTTGATTCATGTAAAAGTATAATATATTTAACTACCAAAGTGAAATGCAGATGATTTATGAAGATCCAGTGACAACAATTGATGCAAAGAATCAAACATTGACAACAAATTCAGGAAAAATTCTCAAATATGGATCACTCATAGTTGCCACAGGGTGCACTGCATCTAGGTAAAATAAAAAAGATTGTTGTTTATGTGTTGTTAGGGGAAAGGAAAATCTTGAAACTTATCCTCCATTGCTTCAGATTTCCAGAGAAAATTGGGGGAAACTTACATGGAGTTCACTATATACGCGATGTTGCTGATGCAGATTCATTAATATCATCACTGGTATCTCTTTTTAAATTTATCTTATATCCAACTTGTATTAAGGGTATCTATAATTATTATTTTTTTTAGGGGAAAGCACAAAAAGTAGTTATCGTTGGTGGTGGCTATATTGGCATGGAAGTTGCAGCTGCTACTGTTGCATGGAATCTTGACACAACTGTAAGAATTTACACCACAATCATTTATTTTATTTTATTTTAAATAACAATATTCAATATAACACATAATTAAAACTCAGTTGTACAACAACAGGTTATATTTCCAGAAAACCATCTTTTACCAAGGCTGTTTACTCCTTCACTAGCCCAAAAATATGAAGAACTCTACCAACAGAGTGGTGTCAAGCTCATGAAGGTTCTCCACACACACACACATACACACAGAAATGGTTAAATCTTTGTTGACATGATGTTTGGTTTTCAGGGTGCATCTATAAAAAGCTTGGAATCAGGTCCTGATGGAAATGTGACAGGTGTGAAACTTGAAAATGGATCTACCATTGAAGCAGACTTGGTAAATAAATTTAGGAATTTACATTTTAGTACAAAGCAAAACTTTTGCTTATTCCATACTTTGCAGGTTGTTATTGGTATTGGAGCAAAACCTGCTGTGGGTCCCTTTGAAAAAGCTGTTACCTTAAATTCAACTGTTGGTGGGATAGAGGTTAGCCTCATTTAATCAATAATTTCACTAAATTATAATTCTAATTGTCAAAAAAAAGCAAAAATTTAATCAATAATTTCACTAAGTTACAGGTTGATGGCCTGTTCAGAAGCAATGTACCAGGAATATTCGCTATTGGTGATGTGGCAGCATTCCCACTCAAAGTAGACTTTTTTTTATTTATAAAAAGTAGCCGATTATTTTATGACATTTGGATTAATATTTGTTTTTTTTTTTTTTTGGTTTAATAAACAGATGTATGATAGGATATCACGTGTAGAACATGTGGATCATGCGCGTGGTTCAGCACAGCATTGTGTAAAAGCTTTACTAACTGCACAAACTCACAATTATGATTATCTTCCTTATTTCTATTCGAGAGTTTTTGAATATGAAGGAAGTTCAAGAAAAGTATGGTGGCAATTTTTTGGAGATAATGGTAACAATCTTTGTGATAAATTTATTTTGAGTTATGAATTGAAATTTCGGATTAAATTTTGTACCCTTGTTGAACAGTTGGAGAAGCAATTCAAATTGGGAATTTCGATCCAAAAATTGCTACATTTTGGTTGGATTCTGGTAATCTTCTCTCCCCTCTTTATATTACCTACAACAATAAGTGAGAAGTGAGTGAGGATTAATATATATGGTTTTGGTGCTTTACAGGTAAATTGAAGGGTGTTCTTCTTGAAAGTGGATCTCCAGAGGTATGTGTTTTTGTTTTTTGTCAAATTAGTGTGAAATATAAAAAAGCACAACATATTTTCATCGTTTTATTGATTTAATCGGTGAAATGTTTTTTTTATATGATTGTTATTGTAGGAGTTCCAACTGCTTCCTAAACTTGCAAGGAGTCAACCATCAATTGACAAAGTCAAACTTCAAAATGCAGCTTCTGTTGAGGAAGCCCTTGAGATTGCGGGAGCTTCTTTATAGGTTAGAATTAATCTTTCATCTTTCATTGTTTTATTTCTATTAAGAAAGTATATATATATATATATATATATATATATATATATATATATATATATATATATATATATATATATATATATGTTTATTATAGCATCACACTTTCTACTTATTGTTATTATTAATGTGTAGGGAAAAAGGCAGAGTGTATTACGACAGATTTATCTCGAGAGAGGTCAGGATGTGCAACATGTAATGCACAAGGTACAACATGCAGAGCATCTTCTTGGTTGCATTGTATTTATAAAGCTTATATATGTGAATTTCCCTTTTTGCCCTAAACATGATGGCTGTAATGAATCATTGCAACGGGAATTATACATAAGTTGAGTAAAATAAAAAGTAATAATTTTCTTAGCTTCATGTGTAGAACGGAAATTATACATAAGTTGAGGTGTAATAAAAAGTAATAAGTTTCTTAACTTCATGTGTAGATTTATTGTTTTAACATGTTATTTATTAAAAAAAATGTTATTTCGTTTATGCATATTTGGTGTTTGGATATAAATTTGTCGTACACTTGCATTGTGTTGTAGAGTTTTTAAAGTAAAAGAAAAGAATTACTATTTTACTGTAGTTCTTGAGTTAGAAACAAAATTGAATAACAAAATCTACAGCTCTACATGTTTTTCGGTTGAATGAAAAGAACGCAAAACCGACATGTGTACAAAGAACTAGAATTAGATAATCAGGTTTGATTAAAATACATTGTAGAAGATAACGTTTCTATGTGTTTTTGTTATACGAAATGGTAATACCTATATAGATATATTAGTTGTTTGAGTAATTCAAAAAATCTAATTAAGTAAAAAAAAATTAATAGATAAAATAACATTCCCATTTGTTAAATAATATAAAGACAAAATTGCAAAAATGAATTCTACGGTTGGCAAAATTATATGTTTTTGGTCTAAAAAAGTTTGATGGTGCATTAGGGAGGAGGGAGTCGTTCCCTCCCAACCTATTGCCACATCATTTTTTCTTTTTTATTTTTCTTCATTTTTCCCAACCCACAACACACGGAAACCTATCTTTTTGAACTCACTCAATTAAAAGAATTACAAAATAATCAAAGGTAAAATCTTAATTAGCAATAGAATTATCGGCGGTACCACTCCCACTTCAACGGGTTGGTTGATTGGTTTCACATACCCCCTTCTTCATCTTTCTTTACTTTCTCTTTCTCATTTTCTCTTGTACCATGTGTTTTAAAACTTGTACCTTAGTTGTTTTGTATTTTTTTTAATTGAGTAGGTTTAAAAAGATAGGGTTCCCATGTATTGTGGGTTGGGAAAGATGAAGAAAAATTAAAGACAAAAAGTGATGTGGCAGTAGACTCCCTCCTCCCTTAGTGGTACAGTTTTGAATACCTTGTGTGGTTTTGGTCCCTATGTTTAGCATTTTAGTGTGGTTTTGGTCCATACCCCATCTAAAATGTCAAATATACCCTTACATAATTTTTTTTTAATTTCTTTTAATTGTTCTCTTTATATTTTAATTAAAAATAAATACAAAAAAGAAAAATCAAACCCACCCACCCACTGCACTCCATTTTTCTCTCTCACTTCATTTTTGCTCAACTCCACCACTATCGACCAGACCATCATCGCCGCCGGACCACCACCATCTACATGTCATTGGACAAACACCATAGTTGGATCTGTCCGTTTTTAGCAAGAATCCACCACTATTGCCAGTAACTTTGCCCTTTGTCTTCGTTTTCTCTGTAGAAAACTACCACTACCACCGAATCTGCCCATTTTTAACCAAAAACCACCACCATCTCTGATAGTGCTTCCTTTCATCTTCGACTTCGTACAGGTCAAAGTGGGAGAAAGAGTGTCGGAGAAACCCATAGTGTCATGATCCAAATCTTTGATGATAGTTTTCACATCTAACGACAAAAAGGGAGAAGCTTCATGTGATGATGGAGATGAACCTTCTAAAAATTATATCTCTAATGAGAAGGGAGGCAGATGTTACTTTGTAACACCATCTAATAGACAACGTTGGTGAATGTGGTTTATCTAGGGATGGCTCAGATGATTTCTGGCGGTGGTCCCGATGATGACATTGTTTTTTTCATATCTGAGCATGTTTTCTGACAAGGGAGATGCATGAAGGTGACGGGGGTTTTCTAGAGAGAGAGAGAGAGAGAGAGAGAGAGAGACGAGGTGGGTGGGAAACGAATGATGGTGGATAGCGGTGGATGATGGTGGTTGGCTATGTACAATGGTAGCAGTTAGTGGTGATGGTGATAGAAGATGGTGGAAGTCGGTGGTGATGATGATAGAAGGTGGTGGAAGTCGGTGGTGATGATGGAAGGTCGGGGTGGTATGTTCTTGAGTGTGTTTTTGTGAGTACATACGTTCATAAGTGTGTGTATGTGTGTGTTCTGGAGAATAAATCTAGTTAGAGAGAGAGGGGGAGGGTTGGTGGGTAATTTTTTAATTTTTAATTAATTAAAAACATTAACATTAATAAATAAAATAAGAAATTAATCTAAGGGGTATAATAGTCTTTTTAAGCGGATAGGGACCAAAAACAATAAAGAGATCCAAAATTGGACCACCGGTGAACCATCAAACTTTTTTCGACCAAAGTCATATAATTTTGCCAACCTTAGGGACCATTTCTGCAATTCTATCTAATATAAATTTATAACATGACAATTAGAGTCATATTAATTCATTAATTAACTTCTAAAAGTTAGCATCTATAATTCCGACAGTTATTTTCATAAAAACGCCAAATATCCTTCTATTTTTCTGTCTAATTATCTTCCTATCCATTTGAAATGATGACAAGTGTCCTAAAATATAATTAATTTTATCAAAATACAACGCTTGTCATAATTTTAGGAAGATAAATAGAAACAAAATGTAGGAGGATATTTAATTTCTCATATATTAAAGCAATGTGAGATTGAGAAAGTGATAAACCCCTCAACTGAATTTTGTCCTATGAGTTTCATAAGATGTCGATACAATGCTGCAACTAAATCCAAAACTGATAATTTGACCCTTAAATAAGATAATCCAAATCAGAATCATATCATCTTAATACTAAAAACTGATTATATGCAACTTGAAATCAGAATCCATTTGTATATATCTTCGTGCACAGAATTAAATTAAATATGCAATTTATAAAAGAAACAGGAAAGCTAGATTCACTACTTTTGTATACATAAATTAAAAACCTTTGATTAAATGACACAAAATATGTATATTGGGTTTATTCTTTTCTTACTTCTTCATTAAAAGCACAACAGTATGAGCTGCAATACTTCTATTTTCTCCAAGACTGTCTACCTTCTCATGTGTTTTAGCTTTGAGGTTCACAACAGTAGGGTCCGCACCTAGAAGCAAAGACAAATTGGCTCGAATCGCCTCTTTATGAGGACTTAATTTTGGTCTTTGAAGTATCAAAGTTGCATCTAAGTTTCCTAGCTCATAACCAGCCTCATCCATCAATCTCACCTGATATCATATTTTAAATCAATTCATATTCATATTCTTTTAATGCTAGCTTGATTTCTTAGGTCAGGATTTGGGGTGCAATAGATACATTGTAGCATGTTTAAGTGATAGATGCAATGAGTTAAAAGAGTTGATAATAAAGTTTGAAATTTTGATAGAAACTTACAGCTTCTTTGATGAAAACGGATGAGGCTGCTCCTTTCCATTTAGGATCAGAGTCTGGAAAGATCTGCCCAATGTCAGGTAGACCCAAAGCACCCAAGATTGCATCAACAACGCAATGCAACAGCACATCACCTAAAACACCACAATCAATCAGAAGAAAAAAAATACTCTTTTTCAATAAATGTGAAGAATGATTTGCATAATACGGTTTAATGATCGTTAACACTTGATATAACATTTCAAATTTATCTTTGCACTTTTCATTTCTAAGTTAGGTAACTCAGCTGCAAGTCTATTATGTTTCATACTTTTTGCCCCACTCAAATGGGTACATTCATCAAATTTCACAGAAATTCGTGACTGTTCCATCAAATTCTATCTCATACAAGTTTCATGTGCTCAGAAAGTAAGGTTTGGAGAGATAATTACAAACAGTTAAGATAAATTTGAGAATTGTAATTGTATATTATGCAGTCCATAGAAAATTTCAATTAGAAAACCAAAAGAAAGAACTGAATCAAGTGGCGTAGTTGGGATCAGATAATCGCCATAGATTAAAGTAACAATACAACTTACCATCGGAGTGCGCTTCGCAACCTCTGTCATGAGGAATATCAATGCCTCCGATGATGAGAGGGTATCCAGGTTCCAATCTATGAAGATCGAACCCGTGGCCGACTCGGAACGGGAGAATCTTCGAAGGAGTTGGCGCGACGGCCGGTTTCTCAGCTTCAACGGCGTTTGCGGCTGCCGCAACTACCATCGGCCGTGATATCGACCTAAGAGAGATAGGTGAGCGTCTGGTGGAGCAGGTGAGGAGAGAAGTGGAAGAAGGTAGAATGGATTGTTGTTTCGAGAAGACTCCGGTGTGGAACGGAGACGTGTAACACGATGAAGTCGTCGCCATGGCTACTCTGTGGTTTTGCTTGTGAATTGTTAGAGGTGATATGGTGTGTTTTTGAGCTGTGGAGTGATTTTATTCAGAGGTAGGATTAGGTGTGTGCTGGTGCAGGGATCGAGCTTATAAGTTATAGCTCAAGCCATTTATGATTTAACTTCTATTCTAAAAGCATCTATTTATGGTGATGCTCTTTCATGTTGAATCTACCCTAATAAAAGTTCTAAATGGAAGCCATATTTGTCTTAGAAACTTTTGTAAATAATTCACATGTTAATTACGAATTAAAAATTATATTATCGCAATAACAAGCTACACACTTTTTGTGGATTTTAACCCTATTTGACTTATTTGACTGTTTCGTAAGTTTATTCTAGACTTTTTGTTAGGACGATAAGTAAACGAATATGTATATGTATATATATAAGCATTCAAATTCAAACTTCAAAAACATTTATAATCTGAAAATCATCATTAGAAAAAGAAGATGATTTAAAATGATAACAAAGTATCGTACAAAAACACAAAAACACAATTGAACATTTTATATAAACGTATTACAAAACAAATATAGTTTTTGTACACATATGACCATTAAATTTACATTTTGTTCAAAAAATATCATTGTGCTACGGTTAATAATAAAGACGTGTAGAATGTTATATGGCTGTTGATGTGAATTTTACTGTTTATTATGTACTTACTATGTAATTAAACTTTTTTTGTACATATTTTTATTATTTTTTTTACGGACGTCGATCACTCGACTCTCAATATTTTAATTATCATCGTACAGTGAGTGAGATGGCAAATGGGCGCCGCTAAGCCTCTAAGATTTGAATTTGATTGAAACCTCTAAGATTTGAACCTGATACCTCCCCTGACCCTATAGGGGTGCCCCGAGTCTTGTCATATATGTCACCAAGATGATTGTTAATATTATAAAATACACAATTACACATAAATTATTTTTACAAATAAGCTCAAAATAGTTCAATATATAAATACGTATTTTTGAATATATATATATATATATATATATATATATATATATATATATATATATATATATATATATATATATATATATATATATATATATATATATATATATCCTCCCTAATAAATGAAAATGATTTTGCCACATGTCACTCTTTCATTAACTTAGACACATGTCATTTTTTGGTAGTTTTGAATAATTGTTTTTTCCATTTGTCATTTTCTCATTTTTTTTATATTTTCTCAATTAACACATCATATTTACACCTCAATTATAATTGTCTTAATTGAAAATAGCCAATAAATTACAATATTAGTATTCATATAGTATTTAATATGTTTCTTTATAAATTCAAACTTTAAATTTTATATTTCAAATTTTAAAAAAAAAAAATTAGTTTAAATTTTCATATTTAATTTTTCATTTTATCTAACCCGTATAACATACGGGTCTCACACCTAGTATATATATATATATATATATATATATATATATATATATATATATATATATATATATATATATATATAACAAATATGTGTTTTTTGTATATAAATATATATTTTGACTTTTAAAAACTATAGTCATATAGTATACCTTATTACATGTAAATGTATGGATACACAAATACTCAATTATCCATTAAGTTAAACTATTAATCTAATCATGTAGAATAAAGCCATGATAGCTTGGATAATTGAGTATTTATGTATTTATACATTTAAATGTAATAATGTATACAATGTGATGAGACTATGGTTTTCAAATATAAAAATACGTATTTAGACATTGAAATGTCTAATTATAAACAAAAAACACATTTTTTGTAAAAACACTTTATGTATGAAAATATGTATTTATATATTGAAATACTTTGAACTTATTTGTAAACATACTTTATATGTATGCAGTGCTGTAAAAATCACGACTAGGTTTCGATTAATATCCGATTAGTCCCTAAGTGCTACACAACCGACTAGAAGACATCTAACGATTAATAGTTGCCTACAATCACAATAGAAACTATTTGAGGAATAATTAGTTTTGTATTAATCATATTAGCCTAGTTTGTTATGATATTAATGGTCTTTACAAACTTTGTTATGATATTAGTCATATTTAATTTTTTTTATATTCAACGAATTAGGAATGTATGGTCTTCTATTAATCATCGTTTAACTGATTAATCATTTAAAAAAGCTAAATTGTATGATATGTAGGACCCTATCATGTACATCACATACATTAAAATCAACGACAACAACCACAACCATATGACATGATACGTGGGTGGTGACCTACTATTACCGATAACGTAATGGTATTTTTTTAAAACAAAAAGTAAAGTTTAATATCATATGTACAAAAACTATAGTTGGTTGGTAATATGTGTACACAAAAAAATTCAATGATACTTTTTGTACAATTCTGAAAATTTGTTATCCTTCTAGTTCATTTTCCCTTTAGAAATCTCCATACTAAACAAGCCCCATGAGAAGATCAAAATAGATAACTCAATGATAAAAAGTGTATGTAACATCTTAGTTACGAAATCTCTTAAAGGTATAAATTTGTAATTTCAAAATCCTATAAGGGTATAACTATAATTCCAAAAATTCCATACGAAACTACAAGTCTACAAGCAGCAAAACTGTGCAACCAAATTAATAATTTTGTGTTCTTTACAAGCACTAAAGATGTGGCAACTATAGACCTATAGTAAAATACCTGAAGTACCCTTAGCAGGTGAGGTCAAGATGGAGGCAGAGTCTAAAACATGTCTAGACCTAACCGAAAAATTAAGCAGATGCAGACGCGAGGGCAATTTTGTCCATATAAGTTGGATGATCATATTTCAGTAAAAGGATTGTGGAGAAAGCATTGAGGTTATAATTGGAAAGTTCCCAATTCCTGTCCATGCCTCTTGAGTAATACTTGCCTACCGCTGGACCATTCTAGCCTGTATGAGAGATCAAGATTATGAAGCAAGTTTTTCAATCTGTCCATTTCGCTCAAGTCCTTTGAATTATCCTGTCAAATGAAAAGGGTAAAAAGGTCACAATCCATATTTACCTATTATCTATCCATGGTATATATATATTACAAAATACCTGTGAAAAGTGCTTCCCGTTACCCATTACACTTGCCATTACACTAGATCTTGTGGAAGTAGGAGAGAAGCCCTCCCATGGAGGAACAAATATCAGTTTAGTGCATTGAACAGGAACAAGATTCCTACTAAGCTTTTCCCACCACATGGATCCCAATGACCACCATCTGATCATTAAACCATGCTCAGAGAAAGCTATCAACCCCTGCCATATATTTTTAAAAAAAAAATTATTGGAAAAATTCTAGTATTAAAATAGCATGAATGGTTGTACCTCTCCATCAGGTGAAAAGCTCAACACAGAAATTGCAGTATTTGCAGTTGTTTCAGAGGCTCCTCCAAGCAAGGTTGGAAGCCCTGGAGGTCCACTAGCATCCAATATCTTTATTTTTGTCATACTATACAAAAATTAAAAAAAAAAAAGTATAAAAAAAAATGTTATCAATGCAACAAAATAATCAAATAACAAGCTGTAATAAAACATGATGTGGCACCTTTGCATTTCGTACACACGGATGATAGATTTGTTAATATCTCCAATTGCATCACCAACAGCTAAGCGAGTAGATGAGTCATTGAGGGATACCATGGGAAAAACACGCACAACTTCTTTTAATGTTGCCATTGAATTTTGTAAGCAACTTCTACGCATGGCCATGTTGCCAGGGTCCATTGTCTGTAGAATAAAATTCACCACCTGCAACCTGGCTAATTTGTTAAAGATGATATAAAAAAAGGAAAAACTAATAATTAAGAAAGGAAAAACTTGCAAACCTTATCAAGGTAAGGAGCTAAATTTCTAGGGGACCCACGAGCGACTCTGATGAGGGTCATGAGGGAGACAATATGAACAGGTGAATCAGAAGCAGTAGACCAAATTTGTCTTTCAATCACATGTAAAAAAGATGTGACATCAGCCATTGCTAAACTTGGTAAAAGAATCCCAACCAAAGATTCCCGGATCTCAAGATTTGCAGCTGAACCATGTGTTGTCATTGGCTTAACAGATTGTCCCCTCACATGCTCTATTTGAAGGAAAATCTCCGAAATTAAACGAGGTATTTCTGAACTCATGCAAACACTCCATATCCCCTCCATACCTTCTGCCAAAATCTCAGCTGCTGTAGAACTATATTTTTCATTCATAGCCATAACTAATTTCAACAGTGGATGTATGACCAGATTAGCAAGAGTTGACTTTACAAGACTTGGGTACCAAACAACTAAAGCAGCAGCAACAACAATGTGAGAAGTCATTGCATCTTGACTTGTCCCCCCTACACATGATACCCAGTCTTGACGTTCAAATGATTCCAGCCATGACAACATTTCGGAATCCTCCTTTCCATTATTATCGTTGGAATTGTGATTCCGGAGTGGAAACGGAATCGCCCTTGAAGCTGCACAGTGGAACAATGAACGTGCTGCCATGCGGACATGTTCACTTTTATCTTGCCAAAAGCTAATTAAAAGCTGCACATTAAAAAGAGAAAGAATCAGCAAACAAACACTATAGGGTTTAGGGTTTCTGTTGCATACATGCATATGAATTAATTACCTGGAGTAAAGGTGGCTTAATGTCGGGAAATTTCTCTGCGAATTTTCGTGTGTAAAATGCAGCTAATGCACTGCAAATAAAAAGTTTGTGATTATCTCACTATCTTTTACATATTACTTTAATCTCTATTCTCTAACCATTTTGTATTACTAATTGCAAAATGTTGGTTTACCTGCTTGCAGTGGAGCATGAATGAGACAAACTAATCATGTGTTGAGCAAGGGACACCATAGTTAAAGACCTCATTGCACAGAACTCTGAAGATGATCTCCAAAGCTGAAACATTAACATAAATGTGTTAAGATGTGAACAATGATATTAATGTATAAATGTTAACAAAGAGAAATTGTACCTCTAATGTTGCACTTGGACCAGGAAATGTCAATGTGAGAGACCCTCTGTCCCCAAGCAAACCAGAAGCTACAAAGAAATTTTTAGGTTTCTTGAGTTTCATCTCAGAAACTAACAGCTTGTCAAGCTCATGATCAACATCCCACAAGTGCAAAACTGATAAGCTGAACCGAAATAAACATCCTTCTATTGAATGAGCCCAATCAGTGTATTCCGTGGGACCCACATGGGTTTCTTGATCTCCATCTGTACTCAGAGAGCTGTTGATTCTTTCCAACCCCTTTTTGGGTGTCTGGATCTTAGGTTCATCATTCTGATTTTCAGAAGATTCAGCCCTAAGTGACATCAATGAAGTCATATCAAAAGTCAATGTTGCAATTCCTGGGAAAGGGCAAGAGCATGTAATCGGATATCCGTTGCTTCCATGGGTCCCATGTTGAATCATCCTTGTAGTGGCATGAGATAAATCTGTTGTTGAAGCAACGCGTTTCTCTGGAGTATTTGGATGAGATTGTGAAACTTGTGTATCTTCAATCACTGGAAGAAGCAATGAGGAAGCAGAAGTGTTCCTCTCCATGGAACTTAGAGAAAAGTTATTCTTATTCCCACTTGTACAAAAATGATCAAACATTGAATGAGCAGCATTCCCACGAAGAACTCGTTCACGAGCACCTGACTTTATATCCCAAATGTAGAGGACATCAGATGCATCAGATGTTGCTGAATGATTCAGTGAGAAACATGCAAGATAGCCTCGTGTACTATCCCAAACTACTCTTGAAGGGATATACGGGTGTCCTGGAAACATTCTTTCCACCCTTAAAGTCTCAAGTGAAGCTAAAGCAACACATGAATCTTCTCCAATGGATAAAAAACAATCACTCCATGGACGATCAGTGTGGGGAGGAGGTAGGATTATCTGGCGTACAGGTTGTACATGATGATGCATCACTGCAACAAGATTGCTGGAGTTGAGATCCCATATACATATTGTGCAATCCATACTTCCAGAGATTAAAAAGATAGTGGAGTTGAATCCTCTTGAGGTATTCACCATTTGATGTGCAGCTAAACATAGTATAGCACCTGTGTGTCCTGAAAGATATTGCTTCCATGCACATGAATCCACCTCTTCACATGGACTTCCTTCCACTTTTTCAGAGAACATATTGAACCGAAGAACTTCTATTTCTCCACTATCATATCCATAAACTATCGCATAAGGGGAGGAGTCATTTTCAGAAATAACCATTGAAGAAGTCACCACAAACTCCCTTTTTAAAAGACCATTTGAATTCTTTGAACCCACAAACCACTCATCAAAATAGCTTCCTTTCCCAACCAATTTACATTCTTGATTAAAGTTTTCACCTTTTGCCCATATCGTTATATGGGGTTTCCAATGCACTGGTTCTTCGGTGTGGAGACAGATTGATTCAATCCGCACAAGATTTTGATTCATTAGAACAAAAGAGAATGATAACTCAACATTAGGAGGATGTGAAACAACAGGGATTGTGCATAGAGGCACATATTTGAAACCTTTCCCTGAATATGAATATGATATGGTAAACATAATTACATAACCTTTGTTGTTCCACACTGCAAAAGTTTCCACATACATGTTATGGTTTTCCTCCATATCTACCACTGTCTGAACAAAACCGTTTCCAAGAAACAGACACCCTGCAACATCATACTGACAAAGTTGATCATCTAAAAGAGAAATCTCTCCAACCTTAGTACTCCCATCCACCAGCTTAAATATACAATAGGTTGTATACAGAATCGCTAAAACCTGCCCAGAAGCAGCGAATGAAATTGGAAGTTCCCCTTCACTTGACTCTTGAAGCAAATCGGTCATTTCCATGTGAGAAGAATTCTTTTGTGAGTCATCTGAAATATCCTCACTCCGGGTGGTGTCCTTTAGTAGTGATACACATTGCATGTTACCAAAGGAATCAGCAATCAGCACTGATTCCTTCTCCATATCACCAATAGGTGTCACTATAGACATAAACTTGAAAGGCCCAATAGATAAAGTACCACGAAACACGGTTTGCACTATTGTTAGAGTATATGAATCGATTATTACAACTGTGCATCTTGAAGGTTTCTTATACTGTGGTTCTATATTTGTCGAAGGTTCACCTAATTCAGTAGAATAATCAAGTGACTGATGGTTGTCTAATGAATTAACAGAGTCAATGAAATGACAGGCAACACATACATATCTCCTATTTTCAGGTAAAGCTTGAACCATGTATGGACTCCCAACCCAAGCTGGCATTTTCCTTCTACGGCTGCAATGTCCACTGTCTCTGCCCCAAACCGATAATACACCATCAGTACACGCACTTATTAGAGAACCATAGTTAACTGAACTAGAGTTTGATGCCACATTACTTGGATCGCTTATCTTTTCATCTCCTAGAGTCGATGCAGGGAAACAGATACCCATGTCAGAAATTGGTGCAGTATGACCACATAAGATAGCAACCGGTTTAATGTCCTGACAATAGAAATACTCATCAACATGACAAGTGGATGCCTGTTACTTATAGGAAATAGAAAACTTTCGGTGATTGAGTGTTGCCAATTGAAAATTGGAGTGTTGAAACTAAGCAATATGGACTCTCACTTAGATGTCCTATAGCTTCTAAGCAGAATGAGAAACACGTACAGAACTTAAACTTAGCAATAGGGACTCTCAAATAGTCATAATTAACTTCCATACATCAATGGATAAAAACTATCGTCAAAATTGTTGATAAAGAATTTGTTTGTAAACATTAGTTCTGATGGAAGCATGGAGCTGGAATAAACTATTCAGATTACAGTAGCAAAACAAGTGGAATATCCAAAACATCAATGTTAAGTTTGCATTACTGAAAGTGTTACATTTGATTTAACAGAATTGAAGAGTGGATTCTAGAACCAGTTATGAAAAGAGTGTAGCATTTAGATGCATTCCTGATCTTTGCCAATTCGGAAAGGAACTCCTAACAGAGAAATGAGGAGTATGCCCTTAGTTGGAACAATAAGCAAAATTCTAACAAGTCCAGATGTAAACAATAGAAATCGAACACAAAATCACTGAAAAATCACTGCACTAAACAAAACCTAATTAAAATTCATGATCAGATTATAAGTTAAGAGGAGTCTGAGTTTCAATTGGTTAAACTTACGTGATCGGAATTAGTTGAAGATAAATTCCACCAGAAGATGGTGCCATCGGATCCGCCGGTGTAGAGAGTCGACGGACGGTCAAGTACGGCGGTGGCGGTAACTTTATGGACCGGTGGCGACTCTGACCATACACAAGCAACAGATCGACACTTCATCGGCGAACAGCTTCTTCAGACCTAGCTGGACGGATCATACAGGAGGTGAAATAGATAACCGAACACCGGAAAGTTGCTTGAATTTTTTTCTCCTTTTACCTTAAAAATATAGTACTAAATTATAGTATAAGAAAAAATGAAAAATAAAAAAATTACCAACCAAGAATAACTTGCACAAAAAAACGATGTTGATAATGATATTCAGATACTCACTCATTTCATTGTATATCGGATATTTTTTTAACTTTTTTTATTGGACAAATTGCATAAAAAAATGTTAAGTTTACACAAAATTTAAAATTTATGATTTTGTTTTTTTTTTTTCCAGTTAAGTCACTGAAACACAACTTAAATAATTTTATATTTTAAACTCATTTAAAGTATTTTTAGAATGTGATAAACATCTTTTATCGAAATTCGATCACAATACAAATATCAAAATGGCTTTCAAAATGTCATCAAATCATCTAAGCCAGCAACTACTCGCATCTAAGGGGGTGTTTGGCTGAGTTTTTTAAAACAACTTATTAAGTTCCATTAAAAACGTGTTTTGATGAAAATAACTTATTCCGAAGGTGAACATCTATCTAATAAGTCATTTTTCATAAGTTATCTTACACTTACTTATTAACTTATAAGCTAATAAGCTAATGAGTTATAAGCTAATAAACAATAAGTTTTTTTTGCCAAACACCCCCTAAATACATGTTAAAATAGTATATTAGACATTAAGAATGCCTAGTGACTAATATCAAGACTTCATCATGTTATAGTTAATGATTAGCTTAATCTATAACCTATGATAAATTCCTCAAAAATCATTTGAAAACCTATAAAACATCTTTAACTCCTCTGATAAAATCTTTTTTTCCTTTTTACTCTAAAACTATGTGAAATCCTTTACATCTCGTAAATATCGTTACTCTCTTTTCTCTTTGACACATTTAAAATATATAAACATTTAAACACAACATAAACGGAAAGTATACAATGCAACATGCAACTAACTTAATCTCATTCATCTCTTTATCCCACTTACATGTTCTTATTTCATAATAGCAATGGAAACTATGACATAGTTAGCACAAAGAACATTGCATCATGACTGTTAGGTGCATTTTGTGCACCTATTTTGCATGTTTATTCCTGTTTTTTCATTGCATTTTATTTCTTAATTCTTGCATTTAGTTAACTATTTAGGCACTTGCATGTCGTACTCAAAATGTCTGGTACTACACTGTCTTTTGATTTATTTTGCAGGCTTAAGGAGATAGCATGGAGCTTGAATGATGGAGCTTGGAGCATTGGAACTTGAAGAGAAAATGGATTGGCCGTGTTGTGGAAGGAATTGAAGACACAACCCAAGTTGTTGCATGTCATCAAAGCAAAGGACCACGTTTGAAGCACGGTTCATGTCACACCAAAACGGGTCATGTTTAGCATTTTCATCATATATTTGAGCGACGTGACTCAGGGTGAAGCTAGACTGAAGACGAAGCCAAGCTTAAAGACTTAATGAAATTTTAGCAAAAAGCACGGCCATGCTGAAAAGACATGGTCAAAACACATGGTCAAAACGCATGGTCTGATGGCAAGCACTTAGCAATTATTTATGGGGCTAAATAAGAGGAAATCGACATTTTTTAGAGATATACAGTTTCTAGAGTGATTGGGGGCGATTAGGAGAATTTTTGGAGCTTTTGAAGATCTTTAATCATTGCAAACACTTTTGATTTTCATTTGTAAGCATTAAACAATTCTAATTTCATCTTTTTTTTTTTTGTTTGATTTGTTCTTAGTCATGTGTGGCTAAGAAACCCTAATTTCTAGTTCTTGTTCAAATCATGTTGATTGCTTGACTTGAAGCATATGGCTTAATATTTGATTTATGATTATATTCTAGTGATTATGTTCTTTTTAAAACTAGAATCCTTGAATTGATTTATGTTTGATTGGCCACTTATATGAATTAAATTCTTGTGTAGTTAATTAACTTTTTTGGCACCTAATCGTTCTATAAAGTTAATGATTTGTAACAAACAATAAGTTTTCTTATTATAAAAAATATATCACATGTTTTCACACTTCCGAGCATATGAGAATAAATGAACATTGTTGGGAAGCTTGTACAAAACTTAATGTAGCTTTTCAATGCAATATAAGAGCATGTTTAGGTTGAATTAGTAAAGCTAAGTCTAGTCAAAGAGCGTGTTTTTGTTAGATAATTTGGCAAGCGAGAGGTATTATTAGAGTGTGTTAATATCTTTCGGTACCAACTTAGAATAACAATCATGAATTACATCAAGTCATAATCAAGTTAAATCACAACATTGTGAACTAGAACTAGAACCATTCCAACAAATTGCTTACAAATCTGTTTAGTTTTCTGCATATTTTCAAAGTAGATTGTTATTTTACATTATTTCAAATTTTGCATACAAACCACCATTTTTTATGTGACTAAAGTACATTGTGCAAAAAGGTATAGACTTTTGTCATGTGTCTTTGAGGATTGATCTGACTTGCCTTGTACTACTTATTAGTGCATTGTAGCAGTGTATTTTTAGTCTATTGTACCTCTACTATTTATTGGGTTTAACACACCTAACAACGACTCCCCTCATTTCTCTTTACTCTTGCATGGGTATGGGTGTGCTATCAATCATCGGTCTCATACTTGAGGTATCTAGCCTCAGGTACAAGTGGGCTTGTATAGAATACCATACTACTCTTTGTTATCTATAGTTCTCATTTGCAATGGACTTTGGAGGGATGCACTAGTATTTTCCAACTCTTACATAAATGCACATATATTAATGCAAATACTCTTAAAATCTCTTTAACTCTTTACTTTTTATGAAAATCTTTTATGAAAACATTTTCATGAATACACATATAGATGATCACATATTGAAACACATAGAAAATGGTTGAAGTAATCTCAAACAACTTCTCATTATAAAACATTTTGTTTCTAAGGAACATGTATTCGATAGTACTCACTTCAATGGAATCCAAGTTATTCTTCTTTTCTTAAGCTTGTATATCCATCAAACACTACCTATTGTCATTAACAAATATTTGTTACAAAATGACTAAAATATCCCTATAGGGTTCTTAACACTTTTGACTTCATTATAAACTTGTTGCTCTTATATTAGCTTATACTAAGAATTTGGGAGCAATCGGAACACTACAAAAAAAAGCCATTTAGTGGCACACACTTTTAGTGACATTTGGATTTTGTGCCAGTAATTTTAGTTTTTAATGGCATTTTTCATATGCCATAAAAGAAATAAATAGTTTCATATGCCATAAAAAAAGCCATTTAGTGGCACACACTTTTAGTGACATTTGGATTTTGTGCCAGTAATTTTTCATATGCCATAAAAGAAATAAATAGTTTTAGTGGCATTTTATGTAGAATGATGCGTAATTTTCACCTGGTGAAGACGAAAACCTCACTCCCTCCATCAAAATATTCAATTCCCTCTTTTCTTTTCCCTCCAGTGAAAAACCTAGCTTCCCTCCCCGTTGAAAATTGAAATCCAGCGCCTTTTCTATTCCCTCAGTTGAAAATTCATTCCCCCTCCTTATAGTTAAAATCATATTTTAATTGAATAATTTTCCTGCTTCCCTCGTCTTCAATCGATTTCAAGCAAACCTAATTTCACCCTAACTAGTCGAAATTCAGGTACGTGTATCACCTTTAGTCGGGTTTTTCGGCATCTAATAACCTTCGGTTGATCTCAGTTCGCCGAATATTAACCTTCAACTGATTTTAGTCTGTGCCTACAGGTTCAATTGACAATATCCATTTAGCTTTTTCATCTTTTACAGGAAAGAAACCATCGATCTTCTTGCCGCGTGTTTCTCTTCTTGCTGCGTTTTTTCTCTCTTGTGATTTTCTCGATCAAGAGTTATCTTCATCATCAGCAGGTATGTAGTACTCCTATTTTTATCCCCTAATGCTCATCTTGAAATTACTAATTTTGAACTCTGATGCACTTCGATTTTTCTTCATTATTGATCTTGTTGCAATACTTGTTGTGAATTTATATACATGTTTAAGAAAAGAAAGGTACTATAAGTAATTTATTGTTTCACTCATTTGTTCTAATTGTTTGTTCCTTCTCCTGTGCTCTATCATTAAATTAATTACAATTGCTTTACTTCTAATTGATATGATATCTAGTGGTTTGTATATTGGCAATAGTTAAATGGTAATTATGTTTTATAATTGGTGTTTAGTGAAATGCATACCATGTGCTCGATATAATGCCTGATAAAATCAATCCACAAAAATTGAATTCGTTTGAGTTTTGAGTGCTTGAGTTTTAACCATGTAGGTCCCATTAATTTTTTTGTTATAAATAAACCAATTTTCTAGAACTTATGTGGTAAAATATTGATGTTTGTGTTTCATGTTTTGTGTTTGGAATGACAGTATGGGTGGGCACAAGATATTCAGAAACTATTCATCAATTAAAGATTGTTGTTAATGTTATGTTTAACCTAATCCAAGAACATATCTCCAATGAAAAATTGTCTGTTGTTTTTAGCAATATGAACATAAATGTACTTACATCCATGGACTATTGTTAATTTGTTCTTTTGGCAATCGTGTATCTGTGTATTAACAACATTTGTTTTGATTAATATGTTTTAGGTCCCAGGTATTTCTTCTTTTATCATTAACAACTCTTTATCATTTAACCAAATTACTTTTATGTTTCCACTTTTCACATATGTAGTGGGCAATATTTTATTACTTGCATTTTGAATAGTTTCCTAATTGCTGCATACTGAAAGTTCTTTATTTTATTTTTTTTAACAGGTAACCTCTATCATTGCTAAGAAAGAGCTAATACAAGAATCAATTTACTCGCATGAAGAATGTGAAAGAGGTCCATAAGCTTAATGATGTCTCAAATTTTCATTCAAACATTTTTTAGGCTTGATTTTTTTTAGTATTTGATATTTACACTTAATTTGATACTTATTAGATGCTTGTTACCAAACATTTGGGATATCTTTGTAGGTCCATTGAACTTAAATTATTATGATTTCTGCATTTTATATACTTTTATTTTAATTTTATATTGTAAATAATTAGTTTAGTTAAAAAAATTAGTATGATAAATGTGTATAGCGACGTTTGGTTTGATAATGTGATTTTTATGCCAAAAATTATGTCATTAAAATGGTTGGATTTTAAAAAAACAATAGTTTTTATTGATACAAAATCTGTGCCACAAAAGATTTTTTATATATAGTGGCAAATAAAAAGTGCCATTAAAAGTCTATAAGTTTGTAGTGGCAAATCAAAAAAGTGCCACTAAAAGGCTTTAGTGGTAGCACTTCTAGTGGCACTTTTTTTTGTGCCACTCATTCTTAAAGAAGTCTTTAGTGGCACTTTTTTGATTTTTTGTGGCACTTTTTTTGTGCCATTAAATGACTTTTTTTGTAGTGGAAGTCGAATACTAGGATTTTCATAAAGTCAAGTACACTTAACAAGGGTTGGCGATGCCACTTGTGGAATTGCACTAGAATTTCACACGCCCTAATGTGCAAAATTTCTCTTTTAAGCTATATGCATTGCACTAGTAACTTCAAATGCTCACCAAACTTCATCAAGGGGTTTTAATGGACCAAATTAGGGTCATTAACATTATATTACTAAATTAAGTCCTATCTTCTTATGACTTTAATCACTAAGACCTTTAGAGGTAATATAAGCTTTAGGAATGCTTATATGAACATCATAATACCAACAGAGACCTTGATAATTCCAAATGACCAATTCATCAACAATGATTCATGTAAGCTCTTATTCCATCCGTAATTCCCTCATCAATCATTCAAGAACATCCAATTAAGTCATGGAGCTTAAGACATTGGAATCCATGGAATGGAATTTGAAGATTCCATCAATGAAGTTCCTCCAAGCTTGATCTAATTGATATTACATCAAGTACTTCACTTACTGATCACTCCAATGATTAAACAACAATCTAAATCACATAGGATATGATTTAAATCATTGAAATCATTATTTCAAATTACCTTAATCGTATTACATATGTTCCACAACCGTCTAATCAGATGTGTTCCACCAACGCATCAGATATGTTCCACCATCACTAACTACTCCCCTTTTTGTTCTCCTCTCTGATCTATTCTTCGATGGTAGAGTTCAAAAAGGAAATTTTCGAAAACAAATATGATTTTTCTATTGTAAATGGTAAAATGGATCAACAGAATAAGATGCATATAAGGTGTTTGATGATTTGTCTTGACGAAATAGACAAGATTTAAGTTGTGGTAGCATAATTAATATGTATGCATTTTTTATGTTAAACTATGAGTGATGTATGAGTGTATAAATGATTTATATATTGCAGCTTCTTGAAAACAATTTCAAATTTTTTGATCCATTTGTTCTTTAATTGTATTAGTTTTCCTAATTTTGCATTTTACTATTGTAACCTTTAATAAAAAAAAACATAATCTATTATATTTTTGAATAAATACGGCGAACATATAGCATTTAGTTACATGATAAATTATTTGTTTAAAATAACATTTTTAAGATTTACCAATAATATAAACATATATGAGTACTTATTGAATAAAAATATTATTTTTTTGAGACAAAAAAAAAACATTAATTATAGTACTAAGTAGAATTTTAAGGAGTTAACTAGTTTCACCTGTTTAACCAGACATAAAATTGTAAATACTTAACGACATGATAAATATAACAATAACAAAAATAATGACATGACTATTAAGAAAGAGACAACCACAAATCAAACCATAACCTATTAAGGAGTTAAAGTAGTGTCACCTAGCAGATCATGTAATGTAACCATATACTACTATATGCCAAATTTTTAAGAACATGAAACACAAATCAAACCACAACCTATTAACCTGTAGTTGCACAGCCAGTACTAGATACAAAAATTGACTGTGCTTTTGCTTTCTATACATCCCCTTCCCACGTGGCACCCTATCTCCACCACCACTATCTAAAACCACCACCACCACCACCATTGGTATTATCATAAAGCAAAGAGTTGTCACCAATCATGTTTCTATTATTTGCAAAGAGAAATTGCAAATGGGGTGGAATTACAGGTCTGGGAGTATTCAGAAGTGGTGGTCTTGTAGCTTGGACAGGTTGTGTTGGAAGATATATGTACTGATTAAGAGCCTCTGAATAAGCTTGACCCGATAAACTTCCACGCATGCGTCCACTTGGCCTCCAGTTTTGGTCTGTTGCTCAATCATAAATCATAAACAGTTTAACATACAAAAATATCATGCAAGCTGAATGGAAATGAGTAATTACCTCCATGGTCATGCGATGATGGTGTCCAGCTCCTGACGTGGAAACCTTGTTGAGCAGCTGACATGGCATGATGCCGGGCTTGTTGGTTGTTGCTTACATGACCATTTGTCGCAGCTGACATGGCATAGTGGTGGGCCTGGGCCTGGGCCAGTTGGTTGTTTACATGAGCATTTGTGGCAGCTTGTTGTTGAGCTGACATGGACATGGACATGGCATAGTTTTGTTGGTTGCTTAAAATACCATTTGTGGGACCCACACCTACTTGCTGAACTTGAGGAGACTGGTGTTGTTGGTGAGAGTTATATTGATAACCACCATCAAATGCCTAATCATACATAAATCAATAAAACATTATTCCATAAACTGGTAAAAAAAGTGAAACATAATTTTGTAAAAGATTGATTGTCGAAACCTGTGGGCCCATGTGTTGTGAAGGTGGGACCGAGACTGTACGGTTTATCTGATGTGGATTCATATAAAATCCATCTAAGCCACCACTACCCGGGCCCACAGAGGTCTGAGCTGGAAGTGCCTGAACAGCAATTGGGATTCTTGTTATATGTCTGGAAGAATGTGTAGGGTACCTCACAATCCCATTCACATCCTTTGACTGCATAGTATTGGAAGCAGAAAGTTGACTTTGACCCTGCAAAATTGGATTCATCTGGACAGGTGGCACCATAGTATTGGATGTCTGAATTTTCTGAAACCCGTTAGGTGGAAGTGGAATATTTCTTATGTTTGTAGAGTTGGGATTTTGCAACTGAGAAGGAGAAGGTTTTTTGTCGATGTTTTGATGATGAGGATCAGTAGCAGTGGCATTTATGTAATTATCACCTTCTGTAAGGTCCAAAATACCAGGCCCCATGTTTTGGTGTAAAGGTGGTGTAGATTGTAGTTTATTATTATTATTATTATCTGTGTTATGATCATCTTCTTCTTTAACAGCTTCCCATGATCCATCAGCAGAGATTCTCACATGAGAAACATTCACCCCTACTTCCTTCAGAACCTAAGGAAGGATCAATATTTCATGAATACTGAATATTTTCAAATTGTTGGTGAAGGGGTAAAATGGTCATTTACTTTTTACCTTAACCATGATGCGATCAATTCGGATGTCAGTGAAGCAGACAGATTGACTACAATGGGGACATTTCCACGATGGTCTTCTTGAGTTTATGTCCACATAGTTGTCATAATCAAAACACTGCAAAGGATAAATACGGAAACACGTAATTACAATTTCTCGTCTGTGCAAAAAGACATAAACACCCTTCTCATCGCTCACCTGACGATGTTTACACAATTGTCCTTTGACGGGAGTCTTGATACGTTTGAAGCTGAATAAAAATAAGAATTTGGATTTAAAGACATTAATTAGTGAAGATAAATGAAGTGCTATTTGTATTAAAATAAAACAAAAATAAAAATAAAAATAATACCTTATGGGGCAATTTAGTGATGTTGTAGATGGGCCTTCAGTTAACTCATTATCTGGATCAGGAGCAGCAGCAACTGGTGGCACATAGTTGGGAAGGGTGGGAGAGATTGGATTTGAGATCATACTCATGAAGGCAACAATTATAATATAATTCCCTAACAAAGATTTATAGTAATTTTTATTTAAGATGGAGGATTCAAGCATATATAAAGTATATGTATATTAAAAAAGGGTTAAAAGTATAAATATACCATTAAACTGGCCCACAACTTGAAGAAGATTGGTTCCCAACTTGAGCATATGTGTCACAAGTGTTGGAGTCTGTGGTCCTGGATCCTGATTTAAATCATGACTTTAGTATTTTAATGGTATTCTTGAGAAGTTGACTTTTATTGACTTTTAAATCAAAACATGGATTTAGTATTTGATGGCATTATTCTTAGCTGACTTTTGTTGGCTAAATAATTATAATGCAAACCTTAGAAACACAAGTCCTCCCATTCACAGCTCTTCCATTCAACAAAAAGCTACAAATTTAACAGAAGGATTTATAGTTTGATTAGTTTAAAAGAATATGTGCTTTTGAGAAAAGTACAAGGGGTTAAAAGAAAATATACTTGACTTGTTGGGGACTTATGATGCATGAAGATGTCTCTGTGTCATCAACTTGAGCAACAAACAAATACTGCAGTGAAGTTAAAAAGAAAAACTAAATAAAATAAAAAGCAAAATTGCATAATATTGTACAAGATTAACAAGAAAAGAAATTGCTTACTATTTTATTGTTAGAAGACATTGCTTTGGTTGTGATATCAAAATCTTTCAAAAAAGCACCGTATCCCGGCTATGACAAAAAGAAAATTATAATTATTACATAGATTTTCAAGATAAAATTAGTTCAAGAAAAATGGAACAATATTACCTTGGCCTCAACAAAAGCAAGTGTTTCACCCATCTTCATACTTGGATAGAACCTGAAGGGAAAGGATAGTGATAGTCCTAATCAAAATTTATTTTCAAAAACTTTCAATGTAATGAAATATAAACTTTCCATTTATGGAAGTTGAAACTAGATGGAAACTTGTGGAGATAATGAGATATCAGAACACCTTAACATAACTGCTGATATACTGTGATGGACTATGTTCTCTCCAAAGTTCATTTCCTTAACACTGCAGAAACTGCCTGATATCTAGAATCATAAAAGAGTAGATTTTATATAAGAGACTATAAAAAGTGGAAGAGAACTCAACATTGATTAATATAAGTATATATAAAAAATTACCAACCTCATTTGAAAGCTTTTGAAGCTCTTCATTATCCTTCTCACTGAACCATCCATTTCTACATGCACCCTTTTAGAAACAAGGTAACAAGATTTTTAAATCCCTAAAGAAATAAGAAATGTAACCAGAGAAAAAGGGGGAATTTATAATAAATACAATTGAGTACCTTCAAAGAGATCAACAGCACCATAATAGCAGCTTGTAATGGGGCATCATTTTTCCATTGACATATCTAAGCACATAAGACCTTGGGTAAAGTTCATTAACAATAATACATTCATAAAGTATATAAAGGATAAGTAAATCAACAATAAGATGTATGTTATAGATGAAACAGTAAACTTCTTAAACACAGTGTTCCCATTAATATCAGAATAAGGAAGTTACCTGCTTCAACAAACCAGGTAATTCTGAAGCTTTGACTGGAATTTCCTTGTTAGCAACAGCATAGTCGATTACTCTGCAATCGACATGGTATATCTAGTCAGTATATGAAATTTGATTGAGAACAAGGAGCTACCATTAACTAAGAGTTATGTTTGCTAAAGACATTGAACTAGTTTTCTTCATAATGAAATTTCCAACTCGGAAGATTAACAAGTAACATTAATCTTCGAAATAAGTGCTAAAATAGAATATTCACCGAAATATAACCTAGAATGATTTAACCTAGTTTTTTATTCGAAAAACACAATGCCCGAAGTAAAAAAACAAATCAACTATTTTGGAAACATAGAAAGCGTTTCATTTCTTATTGGAAAGTTCAACATCCACAGTAAGTTTATCTAGTGCGTGTGTGTGTGAAATCAAGGCTCAAAAAAACTATCTGAGACGAATTATTAGGGTTTGATAACAAAAACATCAAACAATTTTCAGTTTTCCACCGTAAATGCGTATACAAAAAACGCATAATGCATGAGAAAACGAACTAAATGCGTTTCTGTAACTGATCCATATACAGAAGAAAGTTGAAACGAAAGGAAAACACCTGGAAAGAGAGATGCAGAGTTTGAAGAACTCGTTGTTGTCGTTCCTTGAGCCACCGCGAACGTAAGCAAGTAGTCGATCAACAACTGCTGAAATGCGGACAGAGTTCATGTGCGACACTGATGGCGTCCGGCTGGTTGACATGTCAACTGTTCCAGGCACCTGCAGCGGATTTATCACCGTTCCGGTCATGCTCGCCGGATTTATCCAACTAAGAAGTGCCGAAACGATTGAAGACGATGAATGATAAAACCGTAAAATCCGGTTGCAGAGGCGGCGTCGACTTTTTGCGATTCGTGATTTGAATAATTGGTTTTTAATATTAAAATAAAATGCATTTTGTCTTTTAGTATAAAAAAAGTTGTAATTAGTAGTTCGTAGGCTTTAGCTGTATTTAAATTAATTGTTAAAAATTATAAATGTAAATTTGTAAAAAAAATATGGATTTGATTTAAAAATATTTCGACTTGCATTGGTTTCAAACTTTATAATAATAATAAAAAAATTGGTCTTTAAATAACTTAAAACGTCTATTATTATTTTTTATATGAATGTTCAATATATATCGATTGAAGACAAACGAGCAACAAACTGTGACGTTAGCATTTTCTAGATGACATATTTGAATTTTCTTTTTTTATTTGTTGGTTATATTTTTATGATTAGAAAAATAAAAATAGATCCGCGTCATCCCATTGTATGATGTTTATACACTTTTTTTTTTTCCTTTCAAATGTCTACCTTCTCTTTCTTTCTTTCTTTTTCTTTTCGAATAAACTTAACATGCTAAAAAAAGTTTGATGGTAAGATGTGTAAAAAACTTTAATAATTAGATACATACACAAAACAAATTTTGTTACATTGACCTTTTATTTTAACATAATATAGGATTTTTTTTCTTCTCGTTTCATTATGAATTTCAGTTGATAAAATATAAAAATGTAACTTTTAATAATTATATATACCTAATCAAGATTTATCACAAAATTTACTTAATTAGTTATCTAATTTTAATAATTTTGGTCAATAATATTACATCCAAAAATTATCTCATAGAACCTACTTTTATAACGGTTAATTAATTTATGATCATTAATTAAATATACATATATTGAATTGTATAAACATGCTCTAGATCATTACGTGTGAAATAAAGATCATGATATTACGGATAATTTGATCATGCTGTTTCTAGGATCATGAATATTTAGAATTTGTCCAGTTTGATTGTTATCATGTTTTCAATATTATTATTTATCATCTTATTAGTTGTTAATAAACATGTTTAAAAGCTCTATAAATTGTTAAAAATTTTATTTAACATTGTTATTATAGTATTGAGTAGTAACCAAATTTCACGTGTTTTATTTAAATAATTTGAATGTAAGAAAAAAAATCGTATAATTTGATTTGATGGACAAAAACATCACAAAATATTTAAAATCGTATGACAAGTGACAACCAGTATGCAAGCTTTAAATTTGGACAATAGAACTGGAGGGTAGGTTCATTAATTGCTTTAAACATACAATCCTTAATATGTGCATCAATTGCTTTAAAACCACGTTGTCTTATCTTGCAGTTTTCATCTTTATATCGAATGGAACCTCTTCTGCTCTTCATGTGCATCATTTGTTTTAATAAAACGTAATTCTTAAAGCAAAATGAAACGGGCCAGTATTAAATATCATTACAAGTATTTTCATCATTATGTTTGAAATGAAACCAATATTAAATATCATTGATATTAAATTTATTTTTAATTTTATACTAAAAGCAAGATTTTTATAAAATCTTTCTTTTATTTAAAGAAAAAAGATACTATTATAAAATCTAGTTGTCGTAAGAAAATAAAAATTGTTTTGTTCTTGTTTGATGATTTAATATATAAATGATAATTTGGATATTTAATTAGTGGGTAAAACCTATTTATAGAAATCTATACAAATTTTGACAAATTATAGTAAGTTTAAACTTGTACGATTAACAATTAATAAGATGATAAAACAAAAGAATAGGTTTGAGACTTAGCATTGAAAACTATCAAAATAGTTTTTTTTTAACTTTTTATTTGTTAGTCAAAACAAAATTGTAATAGACCATTGGTTCGTCGGTAGGACGGTGAGCCAATGCCCGATTCGTCAATCGACGAATCAATGTCACGAAACCTCACAAAGGGGAAAGAGATGATGACAATGCACCCTAAGTATTTGGTTTATTTTCAAAAATGAGTTTCCTCTTTTAGTGGAAACTAAATTTTAATGTACCAATGAGTACTTGATTTATTTATTTTTTTTTCCAAAATAAGTTCTCTTTTGAAAACTCTTTATTAGTCCAAAACAAAATTTGAATGGACCACTAACTACTTCATTTATTTTTTAAAACTCTTTTGTTTATTAGTCAAAACAAAATTTTGATGTACCACTAAGTATCTAATTTATTTTTTCCAAAAAGAGTTTGTTTGGGTCAATTAGGATTGTTCGGACTCAACATTGGTGTAACACTGCTACAGCCAATACGATTTTTTTGTGTTGGTGTATAGTAAAACATCAAATATGTTCTTATATTATTTATTTACAACAAATTTGGTGTTAACTTTTTTTTTTTTGTATCCTCTGGTACAACTAAATACAAATTTGATTCTGGTGAACAGTACATTATATCAAATATGGTCTTATTGAGAAAAAGACAAATATAGTAATTCTTATTGGTTTTCAAAAAAAAAAAAAAAAAAAAAAAAAAAAAAAAAAAAGACCTACCGAATAGCCATAAAAATTGCAATTTTTTCCACTATGAGTTCAATTATAGTCCACTCTTCTTCTTAAATTTTTTATAGTCATTTGATTTTTTAAAAAAAACAATCCAAAAGAAGACTTAAAAAAAGGAAACAATTGAGAAGAAGAGTGGTTATAATTGAACTCATAGTGGGCTTTAAGTATTGGTCACATTTTGCACATCATTTTTTTTTTTTTTTTTGTTATTTTAGATGTCATGTCATTCTCCACATCACACTATATCTATCACACCCATGCCACCACTTTATTGTTTTTTTTTTTAAATTAAATGGCTATAAAAAAAGTTAATGAAATTAAATGAATAAACATGACTGGTTAATTGCCTTGTTTTTTCTTCGCTGTGTTTTGTCTTCTCAACATCTCATAACCAATGGCAAAAAGTGATGTTTTAGAAGCCTTAAGATGCCAAATAGGATCGATCTTCTACACCGAGGACCCATAACTGATAGTCAAAAACCTTATTGCTAAGACAATAGAGTTGTTTTATTATCTTCCCATAACTATTAATTATATTATCTGTATTATCCTTTTATTGCAGCCCGATTTTCTTGGTTATTTTGGTACTCTTTTAAACTTTTATTTATTTTTTGAAAAATTATTAAGGAGTTCGGTTATATTTGGATTTTTCTCTATATTATTTATTTATAAAAAATTTAATATTAAACTTTATTAATGTACAATTTTGTATTTTAACTTTTATTTGTATGTCGTTTTTTAAAGATATATTATTCGTATAATGATACTTTATGCAAATTAGGAAAATATATATACAAAAGATACTCATTATATAAAAAATTTCATAACGGATCAGGTAGACCATTATATCTAGAAAAATATATATACATATAAATTTTTTATACATATCTTTTAGCAAATCTTTGTAACATAAAAACAAAGAAATAATGCAATGGAAGTATTGACGTGAAGTACATGGAAATACTATAATATGTATCAGAGGTGGTCCCACTTACTGTACATGGTGGATTGGTGGCCGCAGCATATGCATATCTGCACCAAAAGGAGGTGAATTTGACCGGAGAAACATACCTCACACAAACTCATCATCAACAAGATCGTAGGGTACAGAGGAATTACAGAAAACAGAAAAAGAAACAAGAGTGCGCCTACATTCCACCACCTGCAATTCTGCAAATGCTTTTCTGCATCAAAGAGAAAAGAATCAAGGAGGAGTTTAAAAAGAAGATATCGAGAGAGAAAGCTGATTTTTTTACGAAATGATGGAATTGAAATCTGTAGTAAAGGGGGATCGATTTGGCTATTTGGGTGATGGTTAGGGTTTATGAGGAAAGCTACACGAAATTGTTTTGGGAAACAGGAAGATCCATACTTGTTCTAAAAATTGAATTATGAATGTTTGCCTTTTTCAATAAATTGGCAAAATGAAATAAAATAAGAATACAATGGAATGTTTATTTATGAAAAATATATATAAATGTTAATTGTATTTTATCAAAGCAATTTGATTTTTTTATAAAACCATAATTAAAGTTTCATAATATCAAAACTGAAAAAAAAAATTGAATCAAAAACAACTTGAGTAGTTAAACTTCTTAATAAAATCGGAGTTGATAAATCAAACAAATTTGAAACTTATGTACTGATTTAATGAACATATCGATAAAAATCTATCGATTTAATATTTAAATTTCATGGAAATAGGTTTAATTATAAAAAAATAGAAGAAAGATTAATAATATTAATCAATTTGACTCGATACTAGAATGTGCTCGCTCAAAATCGCATCATGTTGATATTGGAAGGAAACTCAACTGAAATCAGAAAATCAAAAATAATGTTAGGATTGTTTTAATTTTCGAAAATGTAAAATCTAAAACAATGTAATTTTAGGCTTGAAAAAAAACATTTGATTATACATGCCTATAATCGAAGCGAACATAGTGTAATTTGATCTTCTTTGATCATGTATTTTTATTTTAGTAGTTTGGAAAACTTAAGCTTGGGGGAGTGGTGCGGTTTAGAACCGCGATTTTGCCACCTTGGCACATGAACACCGCCTCCCGGATGCGGTTCAGACCGTAGTGTGGCACCTTTTGGCCGCACAATTTGAATGGTCCATCATCTTTTGACCGATTTAATGGTTTTTTTTGAATTTTTATTTATTTATTTATTTTTTAAACTGCCCCTATATATGCATATCATTTTTTTATGAAAGCCTCATTCAAATTTCTTAACTTTTTACCATTTTTTCTCAAATCTTCTCAAAATGTCTTCTTCCAAAAGGCTTACCAATAAAAAAAATACCCACTAGAAACACCACAATCCTAAAACTTTCATATGATTAACCGATTTATTCGCCTCCATATAATCACTATGACGGTATACTTTCGTATTTTCCACAACAAATCTCACAACCACAACAACCAACACAACCACAACCCGACCCAAATTTTAATTCATTTTATTTTTTTGTCTCAACTTGAGTTTGTTCAACAAACACAATCACAACCACGAACGGTCATTTCTGATTCCGAACCGGAATTCATTCAAGAAACTCAACTCACTCGAGCAGCAAGTAAAAGAGAAGAGAAGGCGTCAATTACAGGATGGGGACCCCTAGAAGTGTTAGTGTTGGCACGATCATGGATTAATATTTCAGAAGATGTGACGATTGGAATAGACCAAAAACATGACCGTTTTTGAATTCGGGTTTTACATAGTTTCCACAAAGGAATGAACGTGGAATTTATCGTTCAAAACATCAAGTGTAATCGAAATGGGGGAAAATGAACAAGGAAGTCATGTTGTTTAATGATTTATACACCAACATGAAACGTCAATGGAAAGTGGAGAAAGCGATGATGTGATTTTGCAGAAAGCGTTGAAAGTGTATCAAAAAGAAAACGTGAAGGCTTTCAAGTTTCTTGAAGTTTGGAATCTTGTGAAAGATAACAAGAAATGGCAAAACATCAAAAAATCATACGAGCATATCGACAGAGGTTCAAAACGCAGCAAAACATTCGAATCCGACCACACTACATCAGATACTTGTGTTCAATTCAACTTGAACGAAGATGAACCCGTTCTAGTTTCACTACCTTCCCGACAAATGGGAAGGGACAAAGCAAAAAAGCAAAAGCAAAACGTTGGATTCAAATGAGTTGAAAGAAATGAGGGCCGATATGAAAGGTATAAAAGATAGAATGGACAAGATTTTACAACTTGCATCCGAAATAGAGCTTCGGAAACAAAGGGACAACGACATAAGAATGCTAGCGATGGACATGTCGAATATGACCGGTGATGCAACAAGGACCTCCGGCGGCTCTTCTGGTATTCTGCTGCGGTAGAGATCTTCTAGTCACAATCAGAGAGATGCGTTAGAGCCATTAACATGGCCTAGACTGATCTAGCACGCCAGCCTATCCTGGCGCGCTCCTGCCAGCCCTGCCTGGCGTTCCCTTGCCAGCCTTGCTGTGGACTCCCTTGCCAGCCTTGTTGAGGACTCTCCCGTCGGCCCGGCTTGGCGCTCCCTTTCCAGCCTTGCTGGGTACTCTCCCGTCGGCCTTGCCTGGCGCTCCCTTGACAGCCTTGTTGGGGACTCTCCTGCCATCCCGGCTTAGCGCTCCCTTGACAGTCTTTCCTGGTGCGCGCCCGCCAGCCTTGCCTAGGGCGCACCCGCCAGTCCCGCCCGGCGCCTCCGGGCGGCCTTGCCAAACTCCTTGCTAGTTGGGCATGAATTGGGCTCGCCCAAGGGTTGACCTAATTCCCCTTGACCTAATTGTCCCCTATATAATGAACAATACCTCCTCCATGGAGGGGGGGCTTCCCCATGGCTCAGCCGCCACTATACTCCGGTCGGGTGGCTCAGCCACCACACACCACCAACACCAAGATGGTTCCCTCCAACTATGGAGGACCATCTTAGATCTATCAGTTGATCTAACTTGATCGTCGGAGTCCGCTCCCGGGGCACAGTCCCTGGGACGGCTCTAACGCATCTCTCCGATTGTGACTAGCAGATCTCTGCCGCAACAGAAGACCAGAAGAGCCGCCGGAGGTCCATGTCGCATCATTTGGCGCCATCCCGGATTCGAGCAAGTAGTAAAAGCCTCAGTGGGTCTCAAAATCGTTTTTGCTCAGATCTGATGTGTTTTCATCTAAGGATTGATCAGGTTTGTTCATTTCTACACTCCTTAGTTCAAATCCGTTTGGATCTTGGCAAAGATCTATCCAGATCTGATTAGCTATGTTTCAGATTTTTTGATCTGATGCACTTTTTGTTCAAAATCTATAGATATACTTCATTTTTAGCTCAGATCTAAAAGATCTGGACGTTTTTTGTTCACTTAATCACCTCTCAAGTTCAAAAACACCAATTGATGACGTGCCTAGGGCAACACGACAGAAGCACGATCCGGGCATGCCAACCGGGCCCAGCCCAGCAGGCTTAGCGTCGGCCGGTGCCCCCGGGAGCGAAATGCATAGGCAAAAGGCTCGCGCACACCAACCGGGCCCAGCCCAGCATGCTTAGCGTCCGCTGGCGCCCCCGGGAGCGGAATGCACAGGCGAAAGGCTCGCGCCCGCCAAGGGACGCTCCTAGCTCCGAGACAAAGGATATGGTCAGGAGACAAGCAGGAGGATCAGGCCATTACCACCAGAGCCAATAAAAGCGCTCTAACTATTGAAGGCGCATGACTCTCCAATCAGCGCCCCTGATCCTGTCTCCCCAAAAAGTGATCTTGTCTGGTATGGATCAGGCAAGGGAGCTAGGTATAAAAGGATACACTCTCAGACCTACGAGGTAAGCTCTCTGTACTCTCTAAGAGCGCACACCCAAAGATCCTAAACACTCTCTAAGTTGACCGTCAGAGCGTTCTTCCGGGAGCTCCTTCTGGAAAGCGGCTGACGGCCTCCTTTCTTTGTGATCTTGCAGAGGCAGCCGAGAATCCAAGTGAACAATATCAATCGAGCCAAGCCAAGGTCGCATCATTTGGCGCCATCCGTGGGTGAGATTAAGAACACAAACTAAAAGCACGAAAGTGACAAGTGAATGGCGTCCAACGGCAGTCAGGGATAACAGGCTAGTCCCAAACGTCCCATGGCAGCGTTGGACGAAACACCACCGTCTACAGCGGTCATTTGGGCCACTACAGGCGAAGAAAGCTCAACGGTAACCACTGAAGGTGTCCCACAACCGCCACTTCACCAGCCAAGAACAACTCTGGTGGGGCTATTTCCAACAACGTCCTTTCAGATGCCACCGTTCTTTATGCTGCCATTGCAACAAACACAACCGGCTCCCTCAGCAATGCTTCCACCAGGCCACATTTTCAACATCCCACCGTCGTTTACAGCGACACCATCGTATCAGGTGACAAGCGGACAGAGTTCAATGCTTTCAATGCCACCGTTGGCGCAAACCATGATAGCTCATACGCCACCTGTCTATTCGCTGGCCGGCACATGGACCGGACCAACCATCACCGCCAACAGTAACTTACAGCAAACAACAACGGTTATCCCTATGACCCCTATACACCCTTTCCCCTCCAGTTACTCCCTCCAACTACCATTTCATCCGTACCCCTTTTACGGACCAAGCCCTGGCTATCACACGCCGCCACCATATGGCTTAAACACACAATACCAGCAGTCGGGAGCGTCCACCATCCCAGGCCACAATTGCCTTTCTCGTAGTGTGACGTCTCCGTTTGTCAAAGAATTGTTGGACTACGAAATACCAAACACAGCAAAACTACCGACGCTCAAGACATATAACGGAACCACTGACCCGGATAGCCACATCGACACATATGAATGGACAATGACATCATTAAAGCTTGATGAGAGGTTTTGGTGCACGTATTTCCCAACTACACTTGATGGCATCGTCGGCACATGGTTCAAGACGCTAAGACCGGGCAGCATTTCCAATTTTGCCCAGCTTAAATATATTTTTCTCACCAACTTTATGCAATTATGCAAGTACAAGGGAAACTCTCATTCAATCATAAGTTGTAAGCAAAAGGAGGGTGAAACTGTACGGGAATACTTCTCAAGGTTCATAAACGCCACGTTAGACGTACCGGGGCATGATGAGGGGCTCATAGCTGGCGCCTTCACGTGGGGTCTTTTGCCAGGCCCTTTATCGCAAAAACTCATGGGAAAGAAGCCTCTAACACTGGCCGAATTGAAGGAAAAGGTGGAACGATATTTGAGACAGGAGGATGGAGAAGCAGCAAATCAGGCCTACTTGAATGCCATGACTGCCAGGCACCACAACTCGGGTCACATGGATTTCTGAGGGGGAAGTAGGCACTACGGCCAAGAGAGAAGACCACAGGCTCGGTTCCAACCGTTTGCCAAGGATGACAAGCATGGCCATCACCCGGAGGTGTACACGGTGTCGGAGAAGCAGCAGTCAGCCAAATCACTAAAGAATCGGTACTGTGAGTACCACAAAAGTAAGACGCGTGATACAACTAATTGTTCGGTATTAAAAAAAGAAATGGAAGAGAAGCAGCTTAAAGGGGACCTGGTGGAAATAGCGCAAAGCTTACGTGCCAAATTTGATGCCGAAAACGCTAAAAACACATCTCACGAAGGGGTCCAGCCTAAGGAGATATTCATGATACGGAGTAAGAGAAGCAGGGGAGTGCAATAAAGGGGGAAAAGGACCACCAGAACCTCGATACGTACGCTCACATTCTCTGTTCAAGACCCTCATCCGGAGGGATGGAGGGGCGATGACCCACTAGTAATCCAAGCCTCCATCAGGGATGTAACCATACACAGGGTCTACGTTGACACGAGAATTTATGCGGATATCATCTATGAGCACTGTTTACGGCTTCTCCCATACCGCTGGAAAGACAACCTACGGCCCACGACGAGGAGGCTGGTCGGATTCACCGGCCATAGTCTATGGCCGCTAGGCACAATTCACCTTCCCTTGACCATAACCATCCACAATAAGTAGCAAAAGAAAACCTCCCTGATTGACTTTGTGGTTATTCAGCATGCGGCGGAACACAATATCATCCTGGGAAGATCAGCTCTCTTAAAGTTAGGGGCGGTTCCATCAACCATGCATGGAGTCAGGAAGTTCGACACTCCAACGGGCGCAGGCACGGTACTGGCCACTCCACCTAAAGAATTGCAATGCTTTACAATCATGAAACCAGTAGAGATAACTAAATAGGCCAAGATGCTGAGACGTGACCCCACAAAAAGAAATGAGGTGATCAACGAGAAACACCCTGACCAGCCAGTCAGTATTAGATGCGATCTCCCGAGTCACATAAGAAGAGCGTTGGTCGACTTGGTCAAGCGGTATAAGCACGTGTTTGCATGGACCCCCACGGACATGGTGGGGGTAGAAAGGAAAGTCATTGAGCACAAACTTGTAATTAAACCAGGAGCAAAGGAGGTTAAGCAAAAGAAGAGGGTCCAGGGTGGGGACCGTAATAAGGCAATCAACGCCGAGGTGGCCAAACTAGCGGAAGCTGGAATAGTAAGGGAAGCAATATTCCCGACGTAAATCGCCAACCCAGTTATGGTCCGCAAGCAAGATGGATCATGTCGAATGTGCATAGACTTTTCTGACTTAAACAAAGCATGCCTTAAAGACTGTTACCCCCTCCCCGAAATTGACCAGAAGGTAGAGTCATTGCAAGGATTCAAGATGAAGTGTTTTTTAGATGCATATAAAGGGTATCATCAGATCTTGATGAGTAAAGAGGACGAGGAAAAAACGGCTTTTTACACGGACCATGACACTTTCTGTTACACCAAGATGCCTTTCGGTCTAAAGAATGTAGGGGCTACGTACCAGCGCCTGGTCGACTCAATCTTCGCCAAACAAATTGGGAGAAACATTGAGGTGTATGTGGACGATATGGTGATCAAGAGTCCACACGAAGACAAGATGTTACAAGACATCGAGGAGACTTTTCGAACCCTGGGGAGGGTAAAGATGAAGCTAAACCCGGCCAAATGCACGTTTGGGGTGGAAAAGGGGCAGTTCGTGGGGTACTATGTCACCAGGCAGGGAATCCAGCCCAGCCCGACCAAGGTGGACGAGTTTATCGAAACGCCAACCCCAGGCACCCTCAGGGACGCGCAGGGTCTAAACAGGAAGCTTACAGCTCTGAGCAGGTTCATCTTGAAATCCGCTGACAAGGCTATGCCGTTGTTCCACACGTTAAAAGGCTGCATCGAGAAGAGCAACTTCCGGTGGACGAACGAAGCAGAAGTAGCACTCTAGAAAATCAAGGAGGCATTACACAAGTTACCCACGCTGGCCAGTCCCGTCCCGGGGGAGACGTTGCAAATGTATCTTTCGACCTCAAATGAAGCGATATCCTCAGTATTGACTGTAGAAAGGGAAGGAGAACAGAGACTGGTATACTTTGTAAGCAGGGCACTACAAGGGCCAGAACTCAACTACCCCACCCTGGAAAAGTTAGTCCTGGCACTCATCTACACGGCACGGCGACTTAGGCGGTATTTTTAAGCACATCAGATCGAGGTGCTAACAAACTGCCCCATCAAACAAATATTGCTTAAGCCAGAGACGTCGGGGCGGCTAGCGAAATGGGCAATCGAATTAGGAGAGCATGACATAATTTACCACCCGAGGAAAGTGTTAAGGGACAAGCGTTGGCCGACTTCCTGCTAGAAATCTCAAACGAAGGGGGCCCTATTAAGGAGAAAGTGTGGGCAGTTGAAGGAGCTCCGGCCAACAATAATTCGTGGACACTATATACGGACGGAGCATCCATCAGGGAAGGCTCGGGGCGGGGCTAATCTTGACTAGCCCAGAGGGGGAAGAAGTGACTTACGCCCTCCATTTTGATTTTCACACATCAAACAATGAAGCGGAGTACGACGCTCTGCTCGCAGGATTGTGACTAGCCAAGCAAATGGGCTGTAACGACCCTAACTGACTCAAGGCTAGCAACGAACCAGGTCAATGGAAGTTTCGAGGTAAGAGATCAGAGAATGGGAAGGTATGTGAAGATGGTGAAACAACTAGTCGAATCGTGCAAGCAGTTCACAATTAAGTAGATACCTAGAAGCGAAAATAAGAGTGCGGATGCTTTAAGCAAATTGGCATCTACGTGCTTCGATCACCTATCGAAGAAAGTCTTGGTAGAGGTACTTCGAGAAAAAAAGTATAGATGAACGGCTGGTGAATGCCCTAACGACCATTGGACCTACGTGGATGACACCATTCAGGGAATACCTACAAAGGGGGGTGCTGCCGGACGATCACGGCGAGGCCAGGAAGATACGTATAAAAGCGCCCTCATATGCATTAATAAATGGAGAATTATACAGGAAAGGGTTCACAGCGCCATGGCTGAAGTGTGTAGACCAAGCCAAAGGGAGAGAGATGCTACAGGAAGCACACGCAGTCCAGGTGGGTGCACACGAGGGGGCACGGGCCTTAACAGGCAAAGTACTGCGAATGGGTGTATATTGGCCCACAATACAGCAAGACGCGCTAGAGATAGCCAGGAGATGTAGGGAATGCCATTCTTACGCTCCAGTCCAAGCAAACCCCCCAGCACCATTGCATAACATATCTAGCCCGTGGCCGTTCTACCAATGGGGTATAGATATAGTGGGCCCATTCCTGGAAGCACCAGGGAAGCTGAAATACATGGTGGTGGTCGTAGATTATTTCACAAAATGGATTGAAGCGGAGCCTTTAGCGTGCATCTCACGGAGACACATGATAAAGTTCGTATGGAAGAATATTATACAAGGTTTGGGACGCCCAAAGTACTCATCAGTGACAATAGCGTACAGTTTGCCGAGAACCCATTCAAGGAGTGGTGCGCCACCAAAAGGATAAATCAACGATTCACATCAGTAGCACACCCACAAGCGAACGAACATACGGAGGTGTCCAATCGAACTATCGTGAATGGGATCAAGAAAAGGTTGGGCAAAGCAAAAGGGAACTGGGCGGAGGAGATACCGACAGTGCTATGGTGATACAGGACCACACCACGAACGAGCATGCAAGAAATCTCATTCAGCTTGACGTACGGGACAGAAGCTATGCTCCCTATGGAGTTAACGGTGAGTACACTAAGGGTGGCTAGCACGGATGAAGAAAGCAACGCACGGGACCTGAGGATAAACCTGGATATCCTAGAAGAAAAACGCAAAAAATCATAAATGCGACAGGCTGCATACAAGCATGCAACGGAAAGGTATTATAACCAAAGGGTAAAGGAGAAAGCGTTCAAAGTGGGTGAGTATGTTCTAAGGAAAAACGAAGCGAGCCGAGCCCAACCCCAAGGCAAACTAGGTCCAACGTGGGAAGGCCCTTACAAAGTCACGGAAGCAAATTGGAATGGTGCATATGTCTTGGAAACGATGGAAGGAAGGCAAATTCCAAGAACGTGGAACGCCAGGAACTTGAAAAAGTTTTTCTTTTGAAAAGAAAGAAGTGTAATCCCAGCCGACCAATATGTTGCTTAGTGCGGCACATCCCAAGTACTTAGTGTACACAAGTCCATGCTTAGTGACATGAGTCTCATACTTAGTTTATTTGTAGTCCATGGTTAATGTAATGGGATTATTCAAATGCTAATCTTTAATACTTAGTGTGTTAACTCTTAACGATTGAAAATGTGCATGTAGAGATCCATTCGTTGGTTACTAAGAGCACCCAGTACCGATACTTAGCGTGTCGGCAATGACTTAAGCGAAGCAGAACGCCTAGCGCATCAGAGCGCTATGTTTTTTTTCAAAACAAAAAAGAAAAAGAAAAAGAGAGTAAGCAACAAACAAGTAATGCTTAGAGTGCATGATTACACACATAAAACAGTGAATATTGTTCAAAAGTCCATACGTTATACAAACTAAAGGCATCATATGGCCACCAAAAGAAACATGCAAGATAGAAACTGAAACATGCATATAATTTTTCCATGCCCCAAGAGGGGTAGCACATAATGCCGGAGCATCTTCAACAACATCATCCTCATCACATGCGACTTCATTTCCCACAAAAGCCACTTCACCTTCACCACGATCTCCATCACCACTCTCATTACCCCCTCCAGCATCAACCTCAGCCACCTGCATAATATCATGACCCATCGCACTCTCCGAACTACCCTCTGAACCACCAAAAGAGCATAATTCCCGGAGACCCCCAACACCCAGTTCACCTAGACCCAACAAGGATGCATGATCCATACTAGCAAAAGACAACAAAGCATCCTTCACACTAACCACTGGATAGACAGAAGCAGCATCAACACCGACATCTCCACCACCAACACCAGCAGAAGTTTTCTGAACAGACTCAATCCCGACCATAAAAGCAGGATGTGGGATGAGACTTGTCGTGTTAGTAAAGTCCGGATGCTCAATCAATTTTTCAACAATGTGAACAACACCAATGTGCACCAGCCAATCCAAGTCTCGACGGGAAGCATCAAAATCCGATTGCAACGACGAAATAAGCTTATCGCGATCAGTAGCATCGCGCTCAAGACTTTCCACCTGGATCATCAAACCTTCATTCACTTAAGTCAAGGAGTCGACCTTCGCTACCAAAACGGCTATAGTTTCGTCAAGGACGGTTTTATTATAGGATAGCAATTCACACTTTTTCTCAGACAGACGGATGTCCTCGCCAAGCTCGCCAAGGCGATGTTCCAGCCCCGTCACGTGTGACTCACAAGTAGCGTGGACGGCCTCCATCTCGCCAAGGGCATGAACAAGTCGGGAACCCACGACAAGGTAAAACATGGCCTGCGCAGCAGCATAGGCCATGTTATGAGCAAGAGCAGGATTACCCATAGCCTCCATATCGCCAACAACAACCGAAGGAAAACCATGGCGGGAAAATTCCAAAGCATTGCCAAAAACAGAGAGACGGGAATCATTGCGGAGATCCCAGGAAGGTACAAAAACAGGAGACTCAGTAGAGCTGTCCCCAGAAACACCACCCAAAGGAACTGAAACTTGCCCAGGGCCGCTAGAACCTTTAACCGGGGAGAACTTCGGGGAAACCAATGGAACACCTGGAACAGGAATAGAGGAGAAGGTAGGAGCAACGGGCTGTTCAGTCGCCATGTCGATCCCTTCGGACTGTTGCGTGTCATCATCAGGGATCACGACCACACCGGCTGGTGTGGAAGTCATAGAACTCAGCAGACGAGAGAAGTTGCGCCGGGTATGAACTCTCTTGGAAGCGGTAGGCGTGCCAGTAACCGGCTCACCCATGGCTAAGACAACTTTTCTCTTCGCTTGCATTCGCTGGGCATCCGTGATAATCCCTTCTTTGCTGTCTTCACTACCCTCCACGGAGGAGGAGCAAGTGGTGCCAAGGGGCATGACAACAGAGATTGGGCGGGCGTGTAAAGGATCCTCCTCCGATGCTGACGAAACTACAGGAGGGGCGGAAGGGGCAACAGTTAAGGCAAGCTGATCCATTTGGCGAGGTGGAGGAAGCTGATCAGCTAGATCCACCCCGCGATACTCTAACTTGACCTGATAACGCTTCCGTAACACCTCATCCATGGACATGGAAGATTCAACACCTAGAGATATCATAACAAAGAATACCAGTCATATAGTAGTAACAAGGGGGAGAAGGGAAAAAGAGGGGCGTCAACGACGGAGAAAAACACCGCCATTTTGCCATGACGCCTCCAAGAAGGGCTCATCCCCACACCAGAAAGCAGAGCCTCAGAATAATCCTCAGGGGACACTTGCACACACTTCAGGTAATCAGCGACACTTTGGTTGTGAGGGAAGAGCTTGGGGATGGTATTGGCAAAAGCATTCGCACGATATCGGCCGCTTCCGACAAACTCCTAGTTTACCCATAGCCACTTGTCCTGCCAGTTCTTAGGGGTCCACCCGTCGGGAACTAAGGCGTGCCCCCCTCGTCGGACCGAAAATGTGCACTTATCTCCAGTGACGCAGAATCGGAAGAAAAACTTGAAAATGAAGTAATTCGGAAGATACTCGTTGGCCCTACAGATCATCTCAAATGCAACCACTTTGTTGACTGCATTGGGGATCAGCATCAGAAGACTGCAACCGTCTTTCTGGAAGACCTCCTCTTGAAAATCAGTCAAAGGAAAACGGATGCCATCATCTAGGGTTTTCAAGTAAACCCCAATCTTGCCAGGGGGAGGGGATGAGATACTAGAACCAGGTGCAAGAAACTCTACACCTTCCAGAGAAGATAAGCCATATGTGACCTCTAGTTGACGATACTCAGTGGCGGAAAGGAGGATACCGGGAAGGTTTGCCATGAGAAAGGAAGAAAGAAGAAGACAAACCAGAAAAGAGGAAGACGAAGAGAGAAGGAGGAAAAGATAAAGAGAAACCGCTTAAATGCCCTTACAACGAAAAGGAAGAGGCGGGACATTTAAATGCCTGACACGATGACGTTACTGCCAGTCATCATGCGCAGTCACATCGCCATTAAAGACGGAACGGCGGGTAAAGAAAAACCAACACACGTAAGCTAGCTAAGTCCAGAACGTCGTAAATAGCGCTGCAACGCTACGGCTACTGGACTGGGGGAGTTGATGACGTGGCTAGGGCAGCACGGCAGAAGCACGAGTTGGGCATGCCAACCGGGCCCAACCCAGCAGGCTTAGCATCCGCTGGCGCCCCTGGGAGCGGAATGCACAGGCGAAAGGCTCGCGCACGCCAACTGGGCCCAACCCAGCAGGCTTAGCGTCTGCTAGCACCCCCGGGAGCGGAATGCACAGGCGAAAGGCTCGCGCCCGCCAAGGGACGCTCCCATCTCCAAGACAAAAGATACGGTCAGGAGACAAGTAGGAGGATCAGGCCATTACCGTCAGAGCCAATAAGAGCGCCCTAACGGTTGAAGGCGCATGACTCTCTAATCAGCGCCCCTGATCCTGTCTCCCCAAAAAGCGATCTAGTCTGGTACGGATCAGGCAAGGGAGCTAGGTATAAAAGGATACGCTCTCAGACCTACGAGGTAAGCTCTCTGGACTCTCTAAGAACGCACACCCAAAGATCCTAAACACTCTCTAACTTGACCGTCAGAGCGTTCTTCCGGGAGCTCCTCACGGAAAGCGGCTGATGACCTCCTTTCTTTGTGATCTTGCAGAGGCAGCCGAGAATCCAAGTGAACAATATCAATCGAGCCAAGCCAAGGTCGCATCACCAACTCAGACCCGTTTTTACTTGTATTTTCGGGCAGAGAAGAGGTTCTTAGGAGCTCTTCTCCATCTTTGTTCATATTTTGGTGTTTTATCCAAGTAACTTGAGGGTTGAAGAACTTTTTGGTTACTTTATTCTCAGTTTATGTTATGGAGAAATCATCTTCATTTTATGGTTTCTTTGCAAAACTCTTTCAAAACTGTCTATTTTCTTTAAAAGCTTAGAAAATTAGACAAAAATTTTCAGATCTGTTTGTTTCTCACATTTTGATAGCTTGTAGAGCAAGTTGTAGAGAAAAAATGTTTTATGAGAAGAAAACCTCATCAGATCCGTTTGGCCTTTGCCAATATCTGTTTAAGATCCATTTGGTTCTTGCCAAGATCTTTTCAGATCTGTCTTAGCATCATTTTCTCTTTCAAACATTCTCCAAGATTGCAAAAACCTTATCAAATGTGTTTTCATCTAAGCTTGGTGGTTTGATCAGCAAAGGAGAAAGAAAATAACTTTTATGAGTTTTTTTATTTCATTTCAACACACACATTACCAGAAAATCGTTCTTTAGATTGAACCTTTTTCATCATCTGAAAAGTTGTTTGTAAACAAAGCTTTGATGCTTGTACATTTCATACAACCTTAAAAAAAAAAACTTGCTAAATCCCGTTTTTTATTTATATCTTGGGGTTTCTTCAGTGAGGTTGAGAAGATCGGCGAACCCTCCGGCTCCAAAGAAGCCACCCCAACAACTACCATCGCTTCCAGCAACGTCGAACGACCGAAATAGCTCCAAAGACCACAAGTGTAGCAGACGGCTCCATCACTACTCCACCATTGTCGACCAATATATCAGCAAGGGGGAACCGAGCCTCACGTGACTCTTCTTTTTCGTTAGTCCGACGACAACCGGTGCAACCAGGCACCACAGCTCCTTCACCACAGTTCCCTTATTTGTCGTTGCTCTAGCCACCACCTACAAGTTACGAGTCCCAATGAGGAACCAAACCCACCGAACCTTAAACCGACGACCGAGCAAATCAGTCTTCCCTCCCCTGGTTGACGAGTATCTGACGCCGAACCACCTGACACCGCCGATGACTCCATAACTCCGATATCTCTTTACAGTCGGCTATTCGCTAATCATCGGTCCTTTTTTTCTCCTTTGTGGCACCCTTGGGATGGATCGTTAGAGCAAGAAGGCGAGGCGACTGTAAGATGAAAGCAAAAGGAAGCAGCCCCAGACTTGACACCCACAGGCATCCAACAACGCGTACACAAAAAAAGAAAGAATTTGAGCTTAAAGCGCCATAAACCCTAACGGACTGCATTCGTATGTGGGCTATAATATATGATTTGGGCTTCCCATATATTTTGGCATTTGGGCTGCCTAAAAAACAATTAAATGGACCAATTTTGGCAAGAATAAATTGGCTGTCAACACTAAAGTGATATGTTTACGCTCAACAAACTTGTTTCTGGAAAATTCGTTATTCGTCGTGACCTAGGCCTGGACCACTCAACATTTTCAAAAAAAAGAGCAATAAGAAAGAAGGAAGTTTTTTTAAAAAAAAAGGATTTTGGGCTAACGAATCGGCATTTGGGCTCATTTAAATGGGTTGCTGCCATTTTATTTTATTTTGGGCTTCTCCCATGTTGGACCATTTGGACTATCTTAACCATTAAATAAGTCGCTCTCGCAAGACAAAAATCAATAATGTAATACTCGCACAACGCAAGCTTCGCTCAAAAGAATGTGTTGCGACTCGAACTCTAGCGACAATTTCAAGAGAAAAGGGGGGGGGGGGGGGGGAGAAGAGTAGTGCATTATTGCTACTACTACTTGTGAAGCACTTCGAAATAACCTTCAGCATCTGTGTTGCCTGGCTATCAACAATCGTCTTGACCAAGCTCCAGGAAGTCTCGCTGCTCAGTCCGAAGCAACCGCGTTGCCCGCATCTCAACAATCACACATCCTAGCCATAAGCAGCCATACGACCCAACTCAGCAGCCGCAAAGCCTGGTTACCAGCAACTACGTTGTCTGCCTCCCAGCAGTTGCGTCGCCCAACTCTCAGCGGTCGCGCTACCCAGCTCTTTTTGGCCCGCTTGAATCACCTAGATCTTTCTAGCAGTTGTTTTGCTTAGTTTTCAACAGCTATGCATCCATCGTTCCCACTCTTCACATCCTCTCAGAAGGGGGGTAGGGTTGGTACGACACTATGTAGAAGTGATTTTTATTCCCAAGGGGAAGAGCTAAAGTACATGAAGAACATATACTATGCACGCCGTACATTCCCGAGACGACATTAGTATTCCGGGCTAAAAGAGAGGTATCGTGGTCCAACTCTCGGTAGTCTTGCTGCCCAGCTCTCAATAGTCGTGTTGCTCACTTTTCGCTAGCAGCTCGCTACCCGGCCCTCAACGGCCCTGCTGACCAATTCCTGACAGCAGTTTCGTTGCGCACCTCCTAACAGCAGCTACACTATCAAGCTCTAAGTAGCACTGCCACATAGCTTTCCATAAACAACCAAGACACCGAGGCATCAATTATTAGTACGACTAGCGATGCAGCAAAGCATCAGGTACCATTCCGCTCTAACCCAAACTGATCACACGAGTTAGACACATAGGTTGTAGGGTGTTACGCCTAATCGCGCGAGGTTCAGTACCCTCGCTTTGAGTCGCCTGGGCTCCTAACCCGACTTCATTATAGTGGCAAGCTCCGCATGCGAGGTTCAGTACCCTCGCCTCGAGTCGCCTAGCTTCTCAGCTCGACTCCATTACAGCGGCAAGCTCCGCATGCGAGTTTCATTACCCTAGCCTTGAGTCGCCTGGACTCCCAACCCGACTTCATTATAGCGGCAAGCTCCGCATGCGAGGCATCAAGACACCGAGGCATCAATTATTAGTACGACTAGCGATGCAGCAAAGCATCAGGTACCATTCCGCTCTAACCCAAACTGATCACACGAGTTAGACACATAGGTTGTAGGGTGTTACGCCTAATCGCGCGAGGTTCAGTACCCTCGCTTTGAGTCGCCTGGGCTCCTAACCCGACTTCATTATAGTGGCAAGCTCCGCATGCGAGGTTCAGTACCCTCGCCTCGAGTCGCCTAGCTTCTCAGCTCGACTCCATTACAGCGGCAAGCTCCGCATGCGAGTTTCATTACCCTAGCCTTGAGTCGCCTGGACTCCCAACCCGACTTCATTATAGCGGCAAGCTCCGCATGCGAGGCATCAAGACACCGAGGCATCAATTATTAGTACGACTAGCGATGCAGCAAAGCATCAGGTACCATTCCGCTCTAACCCAAACTGATCACACGAGTTAGACACATAGGTTGTAGGGTGTTACGCCTAATCGCGCGAGGTTCAGTACCCTCGCTTTGAGTCGCCTGGGCTCCTAACCCGACTTCATTATAGTGGCAAGCTCCGCATGCGAGGTTCAGTACCCTCGCCTCGAGTCGCCTAGCTTCTCAGCTCGACTCCATTACAGCGGCAAGCTCCGCATGCGAGTTTCATTACCCTAGCCTTGAGTCGCCTGGACTCCCAACCCGACTTCATTATAGCGGCAAGCTCCGCATGTGAGGTTCAGTACCCTCGCCTTGAGTCGCCTAGCTTCTCAGCCCGACTCCATTACGCGGCAAGCTATGCATGCGAGGTTCAGTAGTCTCGCCTTGAGTCGTCTGGCTTCTCAGCCCGAATCCATTACAGCGGCAAGCTTTGCATGCGAGGTTCAGTACCCTCGCCCCGAGTCGCCTGGCTTCTTAGCTCGACTCCATTACAGCGACAAGCTCCGCATGCAAGGTTGATCACCCTTACCTTGAGTCGCTTGACTTCTCAGCTCGACTCCATTAAAGGCATGCTCCGCCAACGAGGCTCAATGGCTCGCAACCTTTGGCTATATGAATCAACGCGATGCTTTCCCGCGTGATGTGCTTACGATTACTGGCAGCCAAGCCCGATCCATTCCACGCGATGCTCTCCTGTGTGATGTATCTACGATCGCTGGCAGCCAAGCCCGATCCATTCCGGACGATGCTCTTCCGCGTAACATCTCCATGATCGTCGGCTGCTAATCCCAAGCTATTCTCCTAAGTTGCGCATCATCGCACACCGTAAGTCGCGCATCACAAGCTTATTCCGCGACTAACACCATGATCTCGATGCTTCCTCCCTCACAGTCATCATGGTTCTCTTTTGCTCGGACGATCGATGAAGTGTTATCCACATTACAACTTGCTATAGTGAGGTTACTCTCCAGCTAGAAGGTCATCCCGACAGCGGCCCTGCTACCTACTACCTTTCAGCATCTCTGTTTCCTGGCTCTCGAAAACGGTCTTGCTATGCAACCTTACCTGTAGCCTCGCCGCGTATCCCACAGCATCTTTGTTTCCTGGCTCTCGGAAATGGTCTTGCTATGCAACCTTACCTGTAGCCTCACCGCGTACCCCACAGCATCTTTGTTTCCTGGCTCTCGGAAACGGTCTTGCTGCGTAACCCCACCTGTAGCCTCGATGTGTATCTCTCGGCATCACCGTTGCCTGGGCCTCGGAAACGGTCTTACTGCGCAACCCATACCTCTGGCCTCACCGCTCATCCCTTAGCACCTCTGCTGCCTGGCTCTCGGCAACAGTCTTACTACATATTTCCTACCTATAGCCTCACTGCCTGTTCCTCAAGAATTCTGTTGTCTGGCTATCGGCAATAGTCTCACTACGTGACCCTCGCTAGCAACCTAATCGCCCAACTCTCAAAATCTCTACCACTTATATTATGGTCAGCAACCTTACGGTTTATTGGTTCGACGCCATAGTATGACGCGGCTACCTACGCTACCCACATCAGACTGGGGGGAATCCAGCTAGGTGTAGCCCAAGCAAGAAATACTTCCAAGGCAGTTATTAATGCAGACTATGTATATGGTTATCAATGATATTCCATTTGCGCGTAACTACAACATTTGTGCCAAGTAACAGTCTAAGAGACTGCATGGCGAGGTTACGCTTCTTAGCTACCCCGGTCCGACATTTTATCGACGTTAGTGTCGCTTAACACTCTTTAGCAGTCTCGGTCCGCATGATCGCAACAACATTTACGTTGCATCGCACTGATCAGCTCTTACTCCTCTCAATGAAGGAGTATCAAGTCAGCTCAAGAAGTACTTGGCTCATCGCACAACCCCACGGCTATCGTGGGCGAGGTTCGGTTGTTCTCTCTATTATTTAATGTATTGGTCCTTTGTCTAGTTCGATCCGATTGTCAGCAACCCAATCGCATCAGACTAGGGGGACTTGACGACGCACAGTTTATATGACTAGTTCCAGTCCGATGTCATTGGCCGAGTACCAATAACACCAGACTGGGGGGACTTGATGATATATGGGGACTTGATGATATATGGTCCACTACCATGGCCCAGACCACTCTAGCGCGCCAGCCTGGCCTGACGCGCTCCTGCCAGCCCTGCCTGGCATTCCCTTGCCAAGTCTTGCCGGGGACTCCCTTGCTAGCCTCGATGGGGACTCTCTTGCTGGTTTATATGACTAAGTCCAGTCCAATGTCATTGGCCGCGTACCAATAACACCAGAGTGGGGGGGACTTGATGATATATGGTCCATTAGCATGGCCTAGACTGATCTAGCGCACCAGCCTGTCCTGGCGCGCTCCTGCCAACCCTGCCTAGCGTTCCCTTGCCAGCCTTGTTGGGGACTCTCCCGCCGGCCCGGCTTGGCGCTCCCTTGCCAGCCTTGTTGGGTACTCTCCCGCCAACCTGGCATGGAGCTCCCTTGACAGCCTTGCTGGGGACTCCCCCGCCGGCCCGGCCTGGCGCTCCCTTGACAGTCTTTCCTAGTGTGCGCCCGCCAGTCCGCCCGACACCTCCGGGCAGCCTTGCCCAACTCCTTGCTAGTTGGGCCTAAATTGGGCTCGCCCAAGGCCTGACCTAATTGTCCCCTATATAATGAACAATACCTCTTCCATGGTGGGGGAGCTTCCCCATGGCTCAGCCGCCACTATACTCCGGCCGGGTGGCTCAGCCACCACCTGCTGCCGTCAGCCACCACACACCACCAACACCAAGATGGTTCTCTCCAGCTATGGAGGACCATCTCAGATCTAACTTGATCGTCGGAGTCCGCTCCCGGGGCACAGTCCCTGGGACGACTCTAACGCATCTCTCTGATTGTGACTAGCAGATCTCTGCCGCAGCAGAAGACCAGAAAAGCCACCGGAGGTCCATGTCGCATCAACCGGGGATGAGATTCAAGTTATTTTCGCGATGAAGGAGGATTTCAAAAAACGTTATGCTGGTCGTTTTTAATTTCTAGAATTTTTTTTTTCTTTTTAAGTTTTTAATCGTTTGATCTGTGTTTTTTTAAGTTTTAGGTTTAATATTTCTAATTTGTTTTTCTAAATTTTTACGTTTTTTTTTTAAGTTATGCAATGTAATGGTATTTTTATTTTTAATTAATGAAATATTATCTTAAAAAAATAAAGTTTTTTTTTCCATTTAAAAAAAACCCCTTAGTGTGGCACCACTCCTTGGATGTGGCAACAAACAACGTTTTGTGGAAAAAACACTTGTGACACCTACGTAACAGTGTGATAAAATGAGGGAGTATGACACCACTCCTTCTAACCTTAGGCCAAAGGGAGTGGCTATGGTCTCCCCTGCAGTTTGTCATGGTAGCAATGGAGAACACCGCCCTCAGACTACAGTTTAATGTTGTTTTGACGCATAATTCCGTCGCACACTCTCTGTCTTACTTTTCCTTTTCCCATCCTTTGAACGGTCAAATATTTAAAATTTGATTTTATTTTGATTTTTTTACCTATAAATAAACCTTACAACCCTTAATTTACCACACATTAATCCAATTCTTTTATATTTTAATATCTTTGTTTCAAAACTTTCAACATGTCTTTTTCCAATAACTCAAACAATAAAAAAAAACCACCAGAAAGGCAGAAACACCCCAAACCAAAACCTTTGTATGATCAACTAATTTATTCGTCCCCAAATTATCACTATAGCGGTATGGTACCGTATTATCCGTAGCAATTTTCATAACAATACTCACAATGTTATGTTTTTTATTATTTTAAAGTAATGAAATGAAATGTATTTTTATTAAAATTTGAAGCTTTTATTTAAATTAAATTGTTAAAAAAATGTGGCACCACACCTAATGTGTGGCAAAGAAACCACATTTTCATGGTAAAAATGACATGGTAGCAACGTGGCGGAACAAAAATTGTTGTTTTTGGTAGCACCATTTCCTCCAACCATAGATATTCATATGAGAATGAGTTTTTGTATTCTTGCTGACGGATTAATTAACATGTTAAATTCTAAAAGTTTGTAGTTACCGCTATTTTTGACATCCATTAACACCTAGAACAACTTTTTGCATTCTTTTACTAGGTTAGGCTATATGGAGTACTGTTCGTTTTGCACGTCATCTCTTAATATATCCCCAATAATTTGTTATTTGCTTGATAATGATTGGGATGGATTTGTGGTCTAAAACAAGTGTATCAATCCTCTAATACTCGAATAGGAAATAAATTGGCATTTTCATTTTTGACAAGCCTTAATACACCATTCATAGTTTTTATAAAGACATACAGTCTCAAACTTGTTTTTGCATAACTTGGTGATCTTATATTGAAAACCTCTTCAACGCATGTCAATTGCAATCTATCCTTAAACATTTGACGAAATGATACATATGAAGTAGGCTTTATGATAGCATGATGCAAAGAAATATGTGTTTATGCGAGATTGAGGGAAAAATCCAAAGTACCTTTTTATTTTCTCAACAAAGTGGGACAAAAGAAGGTTAGCAACATTTTGTGATTAAAAGGGAAAAAGAAAGCATGAAAACTATTTAGAAACAATACCCAAGTGATGTATAAATTTTGGAATGCTTGGAATAGCAAGAGGATGTTAGTACATTACTTAAAAGTGACTTAAATGAGGGAATATGAAGAAAAAGAAAGTTATAAGTGCCTAATACATGGTTTTCATTGGAGAAGTCCTATAAATAGTTAAATACATCTTGGATGGAAAATTGTAGTGTCAATGTATTACCACAAATAGACGATTATACATTCACGATATGTATGATCATTTTGTTAAAATCCATATAATAACATCTTTGAGGTGATACACCATCGCTTCTTATTTGGTTAATAACTCTTCTATAAATATGCCTAAAAGATGAGTTGTGATTTGAATGAACACGAAATAAAATATAAATCTCCCTCTTTTTCCTTTTTTTCTTTTTTACTTCTCCTTTGTCCCATTCCTTATTCCTTTCTTTTCAGCTTTTTTTTTTTGTTTTCCCATGCTCTCTTTTTTTCCTTCTCCTTTGTCCTTTGTCTTTTTTTCCTTTTCTTTTCTCTTTTACTTTTTGCGATCAACTCTCCCGCCTCTTTGTTATTGTTTTTCTTTTAAAAAATTTTTACGAATGTATAATATTGTTTCATGTTAAAAGAGTAAAAATGAACGAAAACACGATCAAAACAACGTATTTATCATGTTAAGGTAATTATCTCCATATTCACCATCAGTTTATTTGTAAATAGATTGATTCATTATAACGTATTGTTAGTTGATTAACCATTAAAACTATTTTTTTTAGGTTAATATTAAATACGTCAACCGGATTAATTGAGTCAAAAGTCGCACAGAATAAAGTCAAAACAAATGAAGCCTCTGAATTATTTTTTAAAAGAATACATATAATCTTGAAATAATTAAATTTAAAAAAAGCGTAGATGACCATTGTATGAAAATAGAAATTTAATCTTAATTAAAAAATAATTATTTATGAAAATTGAAAAATTAAGACAAAATGCCTACCTAATAGTCTAATAGGCCCATTTCGGCTTTTACCAAAACATCATCAATTGTCCAACTCACTCATTATAAGATATATGGGCTAACTTTCGTGAGTTTCAAAAAATATATTTTATTAAAATATGGACAAATAGATAGTTAATATTACCAACTATATATTTGTTATTAACCACGAAATAATAATTTTATAACTAAATTAATAAAAAAACATTATGAATGTTTTCAATATGTGATAAAATAGATATACAAATTAAACCACATCATCTCAACGGACTATGCACAAAAAAACATCAGCTTTTTTTTAATTTATTATTATTTTTAAAAATTACTTTATTTAATTACTTTAGTCAAGTTTTTACCCATAATAGCAACATATTTACAATTTTCTAAAAGTTACAATAAATTTTAACCCTAAGATCATGTAATCGGCTACCATTTGAATTTTTAAGAGCTTTTTTTTTTTTTTTTTTTTTTTGCCTATGTTGAATCCAATAGATATACGAAGTTACAATAACTGAGAACATTTCTGAAAAGTTAACACTTAATATAGAAAAACGACTTAACACTTAACACCTAACACCTTTCTCTGGTAACTAAAAAAGAAACACTAACATACAGTTTACCAGATTAAGTCATGTCCCAGTTAAATTCATTAAATAAAAAAGAAACAACATAGAGAAGAGAAGGCATGCCCTTCAACAATAGTTCAAGAATTAGATGTAACTTGTCATTTTACATTTTTTTTTTAAAAAAGGCATCAGATGTAGATGCAAATATAGCAAGTACCCAAAGCTTTGGCAATTGTACCTTTTGTAGTAACAATATCACGCTAGACAACATACGAAGAAACCACACAACACAACATAATCATCTTTTCATAAACATTTCGCAGCTTCTTGTGAAAAATAATCATCTCTTTCCACCCTAAAAACCCAAAACATGAATAAATATTAAAACAAATGGTGGAATGGTTTACTCTTTTTACCAATATGGTAAAATGTACTTTATTTTTTTACCTTATGTGGTGGAGTTCCTGGTCTTAACATATTGTTACCAAAGTCAAACCTCCCTTTCTTTTCTGATGCCTTGAGAATTTGAAACGAACATGTCAACGTGTCATCCACACTCATCATTGCTCCAGCATTATCAAACTCACCACAGTAATTTGGAGCTGAAAATATAGTCACCAACTGTCTGCTTGCAAAAAACTCATACCCATCTTCAACCACCTTAAATCCATCCATCCAAAAATAAAAATCGTGAGTAGATTCTCCAAAGTATTACTATGTTTGACAAATTGATTAAACTAATTACCTGGTGAGCGCGACATATAAGATCGAGATCATGTTTTTCAAGATACTCTGCAACTTTATCAGCTCCAAAAGTATACGACACGCCTCTGTCATTCTCTCCCCAGCCTTCGACATCTCTATCGGGATCAGCCCATAGCAAATCACATAAAAGCCCCTGATCAGGGACATCAACAGGGCGTGCTATGTTTCTAATGTTATCAAGGTTTTTAAGGTCAGGGGATAATCCTCCATGCATACAGAGAATCTTTTCATCAATAAGAGCAGAAACAGGTAAGCAGTTGAAACAGTCAGTGAATGTCTTCCATAAACGGACATTGAACCTTCTTTTGCATTCATCGTAGAAGCCGTATATGCGATTGATGGAAGCACATTCGTGGTTTCCCCTGAGAAGAAAGAAGTTTTCTTTGTATTTTATCTTGTATGCAAGCAGAAGGCATATTGTTTCTATGCTTTGTTTACCACGATCGACATAGTCTCCTAGGAATAAGTAATTTGACTCTGGAGGGTATCCACCATACTCGAATAACCTTAAGAGGTCTGAATATTGTCCATGGATATCACCTGAAATGTAATACTAATTAGACTATACTACAAAAGATTGAAGATATGTAACCATAGTTTCTGTATTTCAATGCAGAACCAAAGTAGACATGTGAATTGAGATCCATAAATCAAGAAATCCACAATGTTTCTTTCTTATGAACAAAAAAAGAAAAGGACTCAACCCTGTTTCTACAGATAGATATTTTCCCAAATCAACATTTTTAACTGGTGGAGATAATATCTAAATCCATGGAAGAGGAGAAACTACTTTGGTTTACTGAAGAAAGGACGATAACACTTATAGAAAATATATAATCTGCTAGAAGTAATTACTTACCACAAATCTTGATAGGAGCTTCAAGTTCGAGCAAATTAGGTTGGCTGAGAAAAACCTCCTTCGCAGCGACACAAAGCTGCCGAATCTCCGCCTCCGTGATCTGCACCTGTTTCGGAACACGTCCACCCTTGGCATCTAAAAGCTTCCTGATAATCTCGTCAAGTATCGCATCCTCCATTTTTTTTTCAAAATCTCACAAACAAGCTCTCTGCAATCTCCTTCTGTGTGTATAAACCGACTAATTAATCAAAACCCTGTGAGCTATTTTTCAGTAGGAGTTGCCGACTTGCTTCCGTCCTTTTTGTGACAAATTTCAAAACCCTAGGTCTGTCTCTGCTTATCTGTGTTCGAACAAATACGCCACCAAATGATCGATTAAACAGTCTGCTCATATGACATGATACTTATCGGTTTTCTAACAAGGGGAAAGATATATGTTTCAGTGTATTCCTGTGTTTCTAGATTCTTTCTTTGTATCATGTGCATTTGAGCACACGTACTGAGCGATTTATAGAAATACACGATGGTTTGTATCTAGGAAGGGTAACGGCGGTGATTCGCCGGAGAGCAGCTAAGAGAAGGGGGCTGAAGAGGACGATTATGGTTTATATAGCGCTAAAAGTAGAGGGAAAACCTAATAAAAGCTTACACGAACCCTATCTGGAATCTGGTAACCCATCACTGATATTTATATAATTTCTTACATTTTTTTTTTTTGATATAATTACCTAACGATTGGTACTTTGCTTTTGCTTGACAAATGATTTGAGAATTGAGATACCGGCTAAAATGACTAAAAAGGGTAGCAAGTGACGATTTATTTTAATTATCTACTAAAAAAAATAATGACCAACTTCGTGAAAACAAATCGTAAAATATCATTTTTTTGTTAGAAATGATTTTGAGAAGTTAATTTAATTTGCAAAAATACTAGTAAATAAAATGTTTGTTTAAGGGAATGACTTATAAAAATAATATAGTTTTGTGTATATATATATATATATATATATATATATATATATATATATATATATATATATATATATATATATATATATATATATATATATATATATATATATATATACTTATTTGTGTTTTTTTACACATATAACCATTAAATTTGTTTCAATAGTTTGCAAAATACCATTATGACCGACTATTGTATGTTTTTTGCCAAATTATGTTTTGTTTATCTATACATTTAGCCAATTATGTTTTATTTTTGTCTACATTTAGTTACTTATACACATTTAGTCATTTATATTTTTTTGTAAACATTTAATCATTTATAGTTTATACACATTTAGTCAGACATGTTTATTTAGAGTTCCATCTTTTTTCAAAAATAGCAAAGTTTGTGTTGCTTTTTCGATGAAGTTTACATCATCTTGTTAGGGATTTATTGCATCAAGTACACGATAAAAAGGTAGCGGAATAATCAAAATTTTTGCCTAAGTGCACATGCATCCTAGAATCTAGATTTTACTAGTTTTAGCAACGCACTTTAAAATCAAAGTACAAGAATAAAACACTTACCTCTTGATCCTTAGATCATGTGAATGACAACCTTGCAATGGATGAAGAGCCTAAATGAGAACTCCTCTAAATTAGTCAGACCTAAGACTCCAAAAGCAAAACAAGGAAAACCCTAATTAGGGTTTATTCGGAAAATATCATAACCCTGGAAAGGGGTTATTGTTGGAATAGGTGTCCAATGTCATAACTAAATTGGTCTTGACTAAATTTGTATAATCTTATAAATAAAAGCAAAGTCCTTTTGAGGTTGCACTCATAACCATAAATAGCTATAAATGATAGTATGAAAGTGAGGAAATGATTTATTAATTTATTGTATGATTATAAATTAATTAGAAATCGATTAGTATTAATTAATTATTAATCTGAATTAATCTGAAATTAATTTGTGATTAATTGCAATTAAATAAAATGCATGGGTTGAATTGTAATTGTTCAAAAGTTGAACAAAAGAAGCGGTTCTAGAACCTTGCATGGTATGGATGGTTTTAGGGTTTCTAGAAGCCTCATATAACTAATAAGGATAATTGTCTTGAACAGTGTAGCACCTGAGTCGCCAAATATGAAGTTAATGAGTCATTTTATTTTAATTCAAGTAAAAACGTGGTGGAGGACTCGTGAGTACGTTGGGCGTAAATTTGGTACACGTGACATACTCCTCCTTGCATGTGCATCATCTGGTGATCCTCGATATACATTCGGCGTACCCATGCGTACGATGGGCGTACTCAAGTCAAGGGAAAACCTAATATTTAGGGGTTGCACCCTATTTAAAGAACTTATGTCCCTCAAGTCCGTTATCCTCTCAGCCTCCACTACCCTTTTAGTGTCAATCTCGAACGCTAGCCTTCTTGAGTGCATCCTTGAGCTTACCTTGAGTGTTTTGGTGTTCTTTGGTGGTTTTGAAGAGAAGGAGGTCTTGGAAGAAGCAAAGGAGAAGAAGGATCTTGTAGATCCCGAGTTTGTGCACCATTTATAGCCTATTGAAAGTATAAAGTTTGAACCTTGATCATTACAAGCTTAGATCTAGGTTTAGGGTGGAATATGAGATATTTTGGTCCCATAGCTTGGTTTCTTGGAGTATGAGCAACTCCAGGCCATTTGAGTTGTCCTTTTGGACTATTTGAAGTGTTTTGAGTCATAAAAATCGGATCTTGGTGGTTAAGACTCAACCATGCAAGCATTAGTAACCATCCAAGTGAGTTAATGAACTTAATTCATGGTTTGAGCCCCATCCATGCATGTAAAATCATAAAGTTTGCAACTTTATGGCTTAAGACGTTATTTTGAGCTTGGATCTAAGTTTTAGACGTAAGGGTTGAATGAATTAAGACTTGGGAATGAGAATGGGCTGATTGGCCAGTACATTGGGTGTACTCTAGAGTACATACACGTACTGGGTCAGTGCCCCGACTCTGGATGGTCATCAGTGTACGTTGGGCGTACGAGTCGTGTACGCCGTGCATATACAGTCTATGGGCTTAGATGATATTTGGGCTCAATTAGTGTTGGGCTTTTGGACTTGTTTAGGTTGGGCCCCAGTCCCATCTGTTGTAACAGGAAATTTTTAGGCCTAAGACCATGTTAGGTGTTCTTGGGCCATATTGGGCCTTAGAGGCCTTATAGTTAGGCGTGAATGCGTTTTTGGACTTTGTATGGATTTGGGCCTTGGAGGGAGGGAGGCTCAATGAGGCAAGGGTAAAGTAGCCCTTTTTACCTTAAGTCAAGTATGGTTTGGTCCTTCGAGTTAGAATGTGGTCTAATTTCTAATTAGGGTTTTATGCTTATGCGTTAGGAAGAAGATTTCATGAGTCATCCGCCGAGTGCGATTTGATATCTTCAGTTTGAGGTGAGTCTTCCTTCGCAATATTCGTGGGTTGAAGGCATCAATGTCAGCCCACTAATTTATGATGTAGTGTGATGATTGTCTCTGTGATAATTATCAGTTATGCCTATATTTGCTTGATGACTTTGTTATTCCTGTTATGATATTATGTGGTAACAGTAGGGGTGAAATAGACCCGGTATCCGGTTAAAATAGACCGAAGGGGATTGCAAGCACCCAAATATGCTTGGTAGTATCTGGTTGAAATAGACCGAAGGGGTAGGTAAGCACCAACATATGCTTGATTGTATCCAATTGAAATAGACCGAAGGGGTAGGAAAGCACCCAGATATGCTTGACAGTATGTTTGTTTAGTATGTGGTATTTTAGGGGAACTCAATAAGCTTTATGCTTATAATTTTTAGTTTTTGTTTCAGGTACTTCCAGTTCGAAAGGGAAGGGTTCGGCCTGATCACACCGCATCACTCATGATTTTTGCATTTAGAGATTTTGGGAATTTATACTCTGATAACATGTTACTATGATACTCTCTTGACTATTTTGATATTAGTGCTTTTATGATTGAATGAAATTAAAAGCAAAAATTTTATCCATATTTTTTGGATGTTACAAGTTGGTATCAAAGCCTTGGTTTGAGGGATTCGAGCATACTCTCGGGTGTGCCTGTACTCAAATTGTGGGTTTGGTAGGTTTTTCATAAAAAGAAACGTTTTAATCTAAGGATTTTTAATAAAAGACAAGGGGTGTGATGCGTGCAATCAACTGAGCTCAAGTAAGTCTTCCCGAAATACCCATTCAAGTTATATGTTTTATGTTATGATATGGCAATTGCGTGCTAGATTAGAGGCTAAGGATCTGCTCATAATTGCATGATAGAATGCTAGGAGAGATGCCTTTATGTGCCTATATGTATGAGCTTTTAGATTTGCATGCTAGTATCAGATTGGTTACTTGTTATAATGGCCTGTATAGGGTATGTTTTGAGTTGAATTTCCCGATGCTCGAATGTTGCATGCTTTGTGCTTTAGGAAATTTTGTTGGTACTGCTAACTAGTGGACGAATGCGTTGGGTTACATATTATTGTGATTGGATAATTTTAGAAGGATAGTTTTAACTATATTGTGCAACTCGTATTTAAGTCCAAATGTTTTAGTGTGGGACATGTCATTCGAAGAATTATATAGTACTAGTAGTATGTAATTATGTTTATGCAGTAGTTAGGTAGTATCTGTAGAAGTTCCTTCTACAACTGATAGCAGAGAGGGGTGAGGAACGGAGTCTTAGGGAGTCCCAATGAGATTATTTGGTGCGTAGGACGCTTATAGTTTGAGGAATGTATTAGTTAGGAAAAGCAACTTGTAGGAGTCAGGGCAGTCCTTGAAGAGGGTATAAGTAGGTATGGAAGGTAGTATTAGGCTCGTACCACTGAAAACACATAATTTATACCCAAGATCAGGAAGACCACGATGAATCTAGCGAACTCGAGAGTGTGAACCTTCTCGTGTGTTTTCTAATTGTTTATATGGTTATGTTTTCGTATGGTGGTGACATGTCATGGATCAGGGTGTTCAGGATCTAGATATGGTTTGGGCACGGGCGCCGAACCGATTGATGAGGGATTACACGAGTTTATTGTGTCAGAGATTACTAAAGGCATCGTTGATGCGACCTCGGTGATGTTCACGTTGATCAAGGAGGGTATCATGGAGCTGATGGAGGATCGCCTTCGGATCTTAAGAGTCGATTTGGTCGCTAGCTAGTCGGGGCCCCACACACTCTCCTTCAAGGATATATATATATATATATATATATATATATATATATATATATATATATATATATATATAAGACAGTGTTTGTTATTGATGGAATGATGGAATGGAATTATTCATTCCACTGGAATCATATAAACATGTTTGTTAATCCCGGGAATGTTGCATTCCTTCCTTCCACTTCATTAATTCTCATTTCTTCTATCATGAAATGGAAGGAAAAATGCAATGTAACCTATTTTATAATGCAGTTTTCAATGACACATATCCTTAGAATTTATTTTACTATTTTAATTAAATTACTATTTTGTTTATTAAAAATAACTTACTGATATGAAATTTTAGAGTAAATTACAAATTTGGTCCTTATGCTTAATTAAAATTTGCAAGTTCATTCCAAATTTTGAATTGTCACGATGTCATCCTTAAATTTGGACTAATCTTGCAGTTTTAAGTGTAGTATTGGTACCAAATTTGTAGTTCACACTAATTTTTATTATACCTTATTTGGGTTCAGTAAGCTTCTATTATCTTTAACTTTTAATTTCTTTTTAAACATAAGTTAGTTAATAACAAAATATAGTCAAAAGGATGTCTTGTCTTTACATATAATATATAAAAAAATATATATTAAACAAGTTTATTCCATTTCTACCAAAGAAACCTTGCTTATTCCATTCCATCCAAGTACACAGACTCTAATTCCATTTCTATTCCGTTATTTTGAATCATGGAGCGTATTCTTCTTTATCCTTTTAAAACTAATTCATTTTCTAATAATAACTTTTAGAATTGACCAAAATTGCATGGGATACAGGTTTTGTCCCCATGGTATGTTGGTGAAGAGTGAAATAGTTTAGGTGGGTATGATTTTTGGTACTCAAAATAAAGGAGTGTATCAATGCATGTGAATATGAATATTGACATTTTCAAGGTGGATGAAAGGTTATATTTGGAAAGTTAAGAAGGTGCATTTTGCATTCTTAGTTAAATAAAAAAATACTTGCAATCATTATTAATCATATAATATTGATTTCTTTATGTTTTTACCTCTAAGGTGAACATAGTAAAAAGTTGGCAGGGAACTTGGTACCAGTCATGGAGGTTTGTGTAACACCCGGTTCCTGGTATGTATTTAATTCTCAATTTATTCATTTTTGTATAGAAACTCAACAAGTTGGAGGCCCCAGGCTCGTCAAGTAGAGATGGATTTGGATGCGGGTTGTGAAGTCTACTCGACGAGTCGAGGAGCCTCAACTCGACGAGTAAGACTGGCAAAATGAAACCCTAATTTTCAAGGTTTTGCACCCTATTTAAACACCTTAAATCCCATAAGCTGGCCTCATTTACAGCCTCCATTGTCCCAAATCCTAGCCACGAAACCCTAATCCACTTTTGAGAGTTTAGAGTCATTTTTGTGCATTCTTTGTGATTTTGAGGAAGAGGATACTTTAAGAAGGAGTAAAGGCGTGTAAGAGAAGACTAGATCCAGAAGTTGAGCTTCATTTCTAGTTCATCTGAGATATAAAGCTCCTACCTTGCTTATAGTATGTTTAGACCTAGTTTTAGAAGGTTTTCTCCATATTTTGGTCCAAGAATGTTGGTCGTTGGGACTTGGACATCCCATGGGGGCAAACCTTTCAGATCTAGGGTCTATTGGGGATGTCTTATCTTGAAGTTTTGATGGTTTTTTGAAGTTGGAACTAAGCCATTTTGAGTTAGGGTTAGGGCTCATTTCTTCTAGAATGGGTCTTAATGGGTAAAGTCTGAAACTTTACCCTCCTAGATGTGTTTTCGACTTAGATTTGGAATATGGGACTTAGAATCGAAGAATAATGGTTTAACACATTAAGAAAGCTTATCAGACTGAAGAACTCGATGAGTTCATAGAGGAACTCGACGAGTTGAGTCGAAGTGTCCCGATTCTGTGAAAGGAAGGACCTGACGAGTTTAAGGACGGACTCGATGAGCTGAGTGGGAAAATCCTGATTTTGTTGATAGGAGGAACTCGACGAGTTGGATTGCGATTTGAAGGTTTTCTGATTTATGGAACTCGACGAGTAGAATCAACTTAGAATGTTGACTTTGACTTTGACCAAGTTGACCCTTAAGGGTTTATGAGTATGAAAAGGGAATTAAAGGAAATATTTTATGTGTAGGAGTTTGAGTGGGGTTGATTACAGAGCTGAGGACCCTTCAGCTACTTTACAGCCTTTGAGGTGACTTACCTTCTAGTAGAAGTGGGTTGAAGGCACCAATGTCAGCCCACTAGTAGCTGATTATAGTAGAGATGATTGTCTTTGTGATAATTGTCTGGTATGCTACTATTTGTTATGCTTTATGTGCTAGTATGCTATAATATTATGTGATAGTGGTGGGAGGGGTGAAATAGTCCCCGAAATCTGTTAAAATAAACCGGAGGGTAGGTTGGGCACCCAGATATGCCTGACAGTATGTTTATGTTATGCTAGTATGTGGTAGTGGTATGGGGTGAAATAGTCCCCGTAAGCGGTTGAAATATACTGGAGGGTAGGTCAGGCACCTAGATATGTCTGACAAAGGGTAGGTCGGGCACCACGATATGCCTGCTAATAGGTAGGTTGAGCACCTAGGTATGCTAAGCAGGGTAGGTTGGGAACCCAAATATTCCTGACAAGGGGTAGGTCGGGCACCCCGATATGCCTGGCAGTATGTTATTTGTATGGTATGTGGTATGATGGAGGAAATCACTAAGCTTCGTCCTTACGGTTTATAGTTTTGGTTTCAGGTACTTCCTCTTCGAAGGGAAAGAAGCCGGCTTGACTGCAGCGCATCACATATGATTTTCCGTACTACGAGATTCTTGGGATTTTGTACTCTGATATTATTGTCCTATGACATGTTTTGAGTTATGTACCTTATGGTTTTAGGAGATGATGTAACATTGATAATGTTTTCAGAAATCTGTTTTATAAATTAAAAATGAAATTTTTGGTCTTAAATTTTTGAATATTATAGTTTGTACCAAATTCGTTACTCCATGATCAGAATATGATGGAAAAACTCTAAGTAATTCAGAGTTTTAGTTTTTCATTTGTAATAACATTGTGATGTGGTTTTCAGTTTATCAATTGTCTTACATTAACATGAAAACTTCATCTTCAAAAATATGTATTATAAAACACCTCCATTCCATGTGTAGCATGGGTTACATTTCTAGTTGTTGTTGTTATTATTATATATATATATATATATATATATATATATATATATATATATATATATATATATATATATATATATTAAAGATGTTCAAAGTTAGGAATAATAAATTCGGATGGTTTTGTCAACTTTAACGGTTTGACAAATTTGGTCACTTTTCTAAAAACCTGCTAATTCCTACCCTTTAATTCTTTAGCCATTTTAACACTTTTGGTTAATGAAGTCAAAACTTTTACATTTTTTCATTAAAAAAAACGGTCCGGGGCAAAACCCGAGTTTTTCACCCTTGCACTTTCTACGTCTGTCATTTGCTTCTTTTGCTATAATTTTTCTATATTGGTCATCATATTTAATTTTTTTGGTTTTTCCTACCCTCACCAAAGTCAACTAAAACAGTCAACAACAACGTCTATTAATCTATAAACAAAAACGACATTCAAATCAGACGCACACGACCTATGCGGAGCATGATCAACATATCTAGTTATTATTATTATTTTGTATTATAACAATTATTCATTTAGTCACTATCTCATTGATATTTTATTAAGTGATACTATTATTTTACATTTTAATCAAATTTGTTCATTTATTAGCTTTAAATTTTACCAATATACCTTTGGTTATAGCCTTGTAGGTGTCAAGTTGGATTCGTTATTTAATCAATGGATAATGATTTGATAGGGTAAGTTACTTTTTGAAATATACACATTTAGTCCTTATTCTTTTTTTTTTGTAAATTAAACCCTTATACTTTATTAATATGTACACAATAGGTCCTTTTGACCGGATTCTATAGGTTTTGCCGATGTGGAAGCACACGTGGCACTAAAAACAACTGCATAACAATTAATTAGCTTAGTCACTCCTTATAAACGAATGTTAAAATCTAAAATCAGGAGTAATCGCCTTCAAACTCGAACACATAGAAGTGGGGAATTCGTAGAAGAAGAACGAAGATGTTGAGTGGCTCAAGAATCTCCACAGGTTCAAGCAATCACAAAGTAGATAAGGAAGTCCTCTGTGATTGTGAACTCCCTTCAAGAATTCGTACCTCCAAGACCAAAGATAACCCTGGAAAGAAATTCCGAGTGTGCCCTAACTCATTGGTAAATACCTAAATTGTTTATATTTTTCAAATCACATCAATTTTCTTCTTCTTACCTTCCATGTTGTTGATTTTATTACTACAGGAACCAGGGAAAAAGTGTAAATTTTGGGAATGGATTGATGAAGAACCTGAGAATATAAAGCCCATTGCAGAAGATACTCTTTCAGATGTTGCAGATTATCTTATATAAGTTTTAGAGGATGTGGCATCTATTAGAGAAGAAGTGAAACAGTTGAAGAATATGATTTGTGTACTGATTCTCCTGGTCATTGTTAAGGTTATGTTTTGGGGTTGAAGATATGCTTCTGGAGGTTTTAAGGGATTTTGATGTAATAGACTTGTTGTGTAATCTTGTTTTTGTAATGGTTGTTGATGTACTTTATGTTTATGTAATGGTAAAGTTTATTGCTATTATGTATGGATGTTGATGTAATTAAGTCAGTCAAATGGAGGTAAAACCAAGACAAATTACATGAAATATTTTTTTTTATAGACAATTGAATGTAAAGACAAATAAAAGTGGCTGACAAAAGGCATCAAGCCATTTAATAATTATAAAAGATAAGCCCATCAGGAGGGGTAATACAGTAATTTAGTTCAAAATATTCGACAAGTACATCAAAACTAAACAACTAGTAGGGGTAATATAGTAATTAAGTTCAAAAGATTACCCCATAGTACATCAAAATATATATATCACATGCATTACACCACTACACCAAAACCTAATTACTCTAAGGTCACAGGTCTGTCTTGGCTGCTGCCAGTTCCATCCTTGAGTTTAACATTTTTCTGAAGACCAATTTCTGTGATTCTTTCTGAAAACTTTCTCACCCTACTAGCATCATTCAAAGGAACCTTCTTCATAGGACTTATCTTCACAAGAGCCTTCTTCATAGGAGCTTTCTTCACAGGAGTTCTCTTGACAGGAGTTGGAGTTGATTAACTTGGACCTGTTGTGCTTCGAGCTGGAGTTGGCTTACTTGGGCATGTGGCTTTGTTGTGGTCAGTTTGGTGGCAAATGGTACATCTTAGAGGAATGCATGCCTTTGACACAGTATGCCTTGTGTGTCCACTTAGCTCTCTTTCTGCCTGATTTATTTTCCTTTTGACACATGACCTGCCAGGTAACCTCCTATTTAATGGAGCAAAATAGTATGAAGTCCTTCAACATGTGGCCACTCAAAACTGTCATTGAATGGGTGGATGTTATACTCATAGCTACTAAGGAAAGAGGCTTTAGTATAGGAGTTTGATACAAAAGCCTCCACATCTAGGTTCAATAATGAAATTGCTGATATGGCATGTACACATGGAATGCCTGTGAGTTGCCAGCTTCTGCATCCACATGCCCTCTGATTCAGATCAACAACATATCTCTCATTTCCTGAGAACACTTCAAATTCTTTGTAGTTACTCACATAAGGTACCCAAAATCTGTCAATATACAAGAAGATAGTTAGTTACCATTATAAACCAATGTATAACTAATGAAATTGTTACTATCCTTTGCAATTTTTTCAAATCCTCTATATCCCTTCTGATACTTGGGCATATCTCCAAATCCTAACTCAAACCATTTTGCTTCTGCATCCATAACCTCTGCATTGCCCAACATCTTATGTCCTCCAACATTATTATCAATGGTTTCCTTCTAGCATCAAGTACAGTAGAATTGAAACTTTCAGAAACTCTATTCTCTACTGCATCACAATCCATACCCTCTCTAAAAAAGCCTTTGACCAACACCTTGGATCCCTGTCTATGAGATAGTCATAAGCCCTGCTTTCCAAGGACTTAATCTCATTCCTTGCTGCTTCAAACTTTGCTACGGTTCTTGCATTCACAACCCTCCAAAATGGTTTAAAGTATTGTTCTCCTTTATTTTTTTTTTGTGGAAATTAGCCAGAATGTGTCTAGCACATAATCTATGCTCCACATCAGGAAGTCTTTCCTTCACAACTTCAAATAATCCTTGATTCAAACAAATAAACGATTAGTTAATTAAATGATCAAAACAATTAAAGTTAATTGAAAAAAATAGAATGATTACCTTGTGGCCCTCAGAGAGGATTGTAATGTCATGACATTCCCCCCCTCCAATGTCTTCCATCAGGTTGTTCAAAAACCATTTCCATGTCCTTTTGTTCTCAACGTTGACTACTGCCCAAGTTAAGGGATAGATGTTATTATTAGTATCTCTACCCACTGCTGATAGGAGCTAGTTCCCCTCTACAAACACCCTTAAGAAAGCAACCATCAACCCCAATTACCTTTCTGCATCCATCTAACCACCCATCCACAACACCTTTAAAGCTAACATAAAACCTATCAAACACCACGGTATTATTAGGTTGTGGCTCCAAGAACACCTCAACATAGGGATGAGCAAAAGAACCGAACCGGACGGAACCGGTCCAAACCGGACCGGAACCGGGAACCGGCTTTGGCCAAAATCAAGAACCAAACCGGCCCGACGGTTCTACCGGTTCCCGGTTCTTACCGGTTTTTGTCGTGTCTTCAAATGTTGGAACCGGTCCTCAAAAAATAGCATCATACGGTTCCGGTTTTTGCCGGTTCCGGTTATATCAGTTCCGGTTCCTACTGGTTCCCGGTTCAAAAATCCACAAAAATAACATCCCGGTCCCGGCCCGACCGGTTCCATCGGGTTCCGGTTCCGGTGCCGATTCTGGTTCTGGTACCGGTTCTGGCCGGTTCCCCGGTCCATATGCTCATCCCTACCTCAACATGTGAAGCTGGATTATCCCTTCTGATTTCAGCTGCATAATCCCACAATCTGGCATAATGTTCTTTCAAACTTCCCTTAACTTCAGACAATGCTAACTTTTTTGCATCCCTACACTGCCCAACACTCACATTAATGTTGTATCTCTTAGATACTAGGGATTTCATTTTCCTCAAACTCAGTTTAGGACTCTCCAAAACATCATTCACAAATTGTTTCCCTATCCACTTATATGTTACAATTGACCCAAGTTTGAATGCCCTAGAGCACTTGTGCTCTATTATAAGAGACTTAATCTGAAAAGTGTGTTGCTCTTTTATCCAGGAAGCATACAATCTAAAAGGGCATGTCGAATTCTTTCCTTTACAACATCTAACTAGCAAACCTAGTCTTGTCATTCTTTTCATACCACAAATCATAACCATTTGCTACAACATAGCAACTAAGAGAGTATTTAAGTTCAGCAGTAATAGAGTATTTCATACCTAATCGAGGCTTCATCTCATTCCATTCCTGAGTATGATCATGTCTTGGGTAGATAGGTCATATTGTATTATGATCATCTTGAACCAAGTCATCATTCTGTATTGGACAAAGTTTGTTGAGGAAATGATCATTGAAGTTTCTTTTAAGAGATATAACTTCATCGTCCTTTACATGTTCAACTTTCAGACCATCTTCTAAAATGGAGTCAACATCATCAATAAAAACCAAATCTTCATCTTCAAGGTCTGCTTCTTCCTCCTGAATCCAATCAAACAAAGGTTCATGATAATGATCCACATACACATCCAATCTCTTCTTTTCATTGATATCTTCAAGAAACTCGTTAAAATCGTAATCATTCTGAATATCATGTAATCCCTCCGACAACCTCACTTCATGTGGACAGTAATACACATCTCTGCATCTTTCGTTAGTAATCTTTTCAAGAAAAGGGATGAAATCAGGGAAGTTCATCTTGTTCACAACCGTGTATGGTACAGAGGCTTTTACTCCATTAAAATACATAAATGGGGTAGGTGTAAACACCCCATAATAGTGTACATCAACGATTGTATCTGCATCTTCTGCCATTGTTGATGGTGATTGTGAGTCAAGAAGTTTGAGGGATTATCGACTAAGTGAATGGAGGAATGGGTGATTAAATGAGCCCTAATTGTCGTTTCATGGTGTAATTTAACAATATCCACGTAAGGTGACATGTGGATGCCACCTGATTATTTCATTTCAAGAAAATAAAATAAAAATCGTATATGATCGGTAAACTGGCTATAACCGGTCAAAAAGGATTGCATAATTACAAAAAATCGGGTATAAGGGTTTAATTTACAAAAAAAAAAAAAAAGAATAAAGACTAAATGTGTACATTTCAGAAAGTAACTTACCCTATAAGTCATTATTCCTTTAATAAAACAAACAGTTAAATCAATTTTGAGTTTCATAAATAATTAATCTATTAAATAAAATTAAAAATATAAATATAATGTTTTTTTATTATTCTCTTAATCCGGATAAAAGAAATATCTACCGAACTCAAACCGAATATGGTTACTTTTATTTGAATAACTGAACTGAATAACACAAACCTTATTCCCTTCAGATGCATTATTCGGTGTAGTTATATTTTTTTATTTTCTTATTTTTCTTAGAAACACAATTTAAAACTCAAAAGAACATATACATACACATGATAAATTTCAATCGAACGACAAATCAAAACCCTAACTATTTTTTTTTTTTAAATAAAAAATCCAAACGTTTATTAAAATTAAAAACCTTTATCAAAATCAAACTAAAAAATCTCATTATTGTTGTGGTGTTTTAGAAATGATGTTGTTTTTGCTAGAAATAAATACAAACGACATATAATCGTTGACACAGTTAAGGATTTTTTGTTTTCTTGGTTTAAAATGTAGGAATCAGAAATTTGTCACTCTTGGGTTAATTGACTGAAAAATCCAGTCATCGCCTTTTCTTTGTAATTTTTTTTTCTAGCGTTTTGATAGAGTTTCGTTTTTAATAATATTCAGTACTCTAAAAAAATAAAAAAAACAAAACATAACAAACAAGAAACTAACGCCCAACGTAAAGTGTAAACCATATAGAACTGAAAATAAAAGAAGCTTCTAACAAGATTCCATAAAGTGGTTGTTGTCTTGTTGATCACATATATTCTACCCTAGTTGCAATCTTATATGATTCATATCTAAAATGTAGACCATATTACACGTCAGCTTAAGCAGTCCATGTCAATTTACATGAATGGATGAACCAGCTCAACTTAGAATCTTTTAGATATATTTATTGGTCTATAATATTTGCAATAAGCATTGTAATCAATATTCTTTCTAAAAAAATTAGACCACGATTCTTTCGTTTTCATCAAGTATTGTCTAAATAACCTGTTTTTTTTGGACGGATCATTTTTAAAAAGTATTTCAGAAAACTATGACTCATGTAACAATAGAAGAAATTAATAAATAAATGAAAGCAAATTTATAAGATGAATAGTAGTACTTAATGGAGAAATTTAATATTGCAACTCTTAACTTTCTGTCTTTCTCTATTTTTTTTTCTGTAGTAAATAAAAAAATACATATAATATGTTTACATACCTAAACCGAGAATGTTTCAAGAAGGGTTAAAGCCTTTCTTGGTCTTACTAAGATTGAAAACAACTAGTCAACCAAATCGGTCTTGGGGAACTTGTCGCTTGGGGTTTCCAAAATTTTCCATGGAGTTTCGGTGGTTGGAAAGAAGGAAAGAAATATGGATGGTATTCTTAGGTTGACTATTTTAATGGTGATGCTTTATGTAGGAAGAAGAAAAATGACGAATATTAGGAAGGACAAGTGGGTTTTGAATAAAATATCTTTAATAAATTATAGGGTTATAAACAAGGTGGCAGGACTTCGGGGCCTGTTTTTCTCAATAGAATGGTCATAATAGAGATTCTTGTTTTGTAGGCCCATATAACTCCAATGCAGTCCATATTGACATACATCTTTGTGTAATGCCATTTGTGTAAAGCCTTGTGGAGTACTCTCATTTGTGTCATGCCATATGCGCAAAGCCTTGTGCAGTACTCTCTCCGAAGGCTCGTGGTTCTCTAGGCGACGACCATCATGAACACCATTCCGATAGTATGTGAAGTCGTGGTCGTTATGATATGTGGTGTAGACATCGAATGAACATACCCAATGAGAATCAACCTTCTCCATTTAATGTGCAAACCACATATTTTTTGAAAAAAAATAATAATAAACTTACCACACCTCTATATATCATACCACTTTCAAACATAAAGATCACTATCTTTTATATTTTTAACACCATAAAGATGAGATTTTTTTATAAATTGTGGTTCGGATGATGATGGGGAGTTCATCGTAACATTCTTTAGTGTTGTGCAAAACATAGCCGATGAAGATCGTACAAATGTTAGTAATACAAGAGCGGTTCATCGAGATCAACAAACCGAAACATAAACTTTTGGTACATAATTACTTTGTCGATAATTGTCTTTATAATGATGCAACATCCAAATGTCGTTTATGTTTTAATATGACATTATTTTTACGTATTAATAATGTTTTAAAGGCGCGATTTGAATATTTTCAACAAAAAACCATGTGTTAGCGGTAGTATGAGCTTTAGTGTTATACAGAAATGTGTGGCTATACTTAGGTATTTAGGATACGATATAGCCTAAGATACATCAGACGAGGATTTGAAAATATATGAGGTTTGCAATTTAAGTGTATAGATCATTTCTGTGCATGTGTTTATGAGGTTTTTCACAAACAATATTCGGGAAATATTATTGCACATGATATTCAACAATCGTATTCTACACATGAAGATGCATGGATTACCAAGAATGATCGATAGACTTGATTGTACGAACTAAGGGTGGGAATAATGTCAAAATGCGTGGCGTCGTCAATATACCCGAGATAATATAGGTGAGCTGACTATAACACTGAAAGTTGTTGCATCTTAGGATTTGTGGATGTCACATGTATTCTTTGGGGTTGTAGGGTCTAACAATGAACGTAATATTCCTGGCAAATCCCTTATTCTCAACTATATATGGATCAAGAATATAATATGTACTTTTAAAACACCATTATACATTCATAAAAATGGGGTTTACAAAAACTTTCAAATCATTATCAGAGTTTACAACTTCCAGTGTTACAAAACAATATCAACAACTATAGTATAAATGAAAAGGATAACAAAACCTTCTCTGATTCATTGTCATAGTTACTATTAGTCCGCTTTGACTTCTAATTTTATACTTCAATACCTATCACAAACATACGTAAGTCCAAAGACTGATGATCTACATGGGTTTTGACTCATTAACATAATTCAATACAATTTTTAATGTCTTAAAATATTATATCATCTTATAATGACACTAAGTATAGCGTTACACATACAATACTAAAAGAAAGATAGTTTAATGCTTTTAATATATGGCTAGCTTTAATCAAGATCCTAACACATATAGGGAGTCGATACACCTAGCTAACACAAGGCCAACCATATAGCTTCACATACTGTATGTGTAACGCTATACTTAGTGTTACACATACAGTATGTGAAGCTATTGTAACATCCCGAGTCCGGAACAAGAAGTGAAGGGTGCTAAGTGTAAATAATGGAAGGGACTCGACGAGTAGGTACACTTACTCGCCGAGTCGGAGCGGGTTTGGATAGCGAATTAAGTGAACAACTCGCTGAGTTGGTGCTGGAATGAGAAAACCCTAATCTTAGAGCTTGCACCCTATTTAAAGGATGTTATGTCCTTCTCCCAGCCTCTTATTTCCCCAAAGAGTTCCAGAAAACCCTAATTTCGTGTGAGACTTCATTGTGGAGGAGATTGGGGCTTGGAAGAGGAAATTGGTGGAAGGAGCTTGAGAAATTGGAAGCTAGCATCAAGGGGCTTGTTTAGATTTGGGATCTACATCAGTTTTGGGCACATCTCTGAGGTAAGGAGCCCTTATCTTAAGCTATTTCCTTTTTGGTTCATCCTTGGTGGTTGTTTTAGGAGTTCCTTAGCTTGTTTTGAGACCTATCTCGGATTTGGAGTTAGATCTGGGGTTGCTACTCCAGATCTAGACTCATGATGGCCTAGAATGTCATAAAGCTTCAGTATTTGAGTTGTTGGTGAAGCCCCTTTATCTAAAACCCAAGCCCTAGTGTGTTTTGGGCCTATATCTCCTTGGTTTCATGTAAAGTTTGCAACTTTATGTGAGGGTTAGATTGTAGAAGGGTGGATCTGTGGATTGGAGCCCCTACATGGCTCGAAAAGCTTCTGAATGGGTTGAGAACTGGAGAGACTCGGCGAGTCACATGGGTGTACTCGACGAGTTGTATGAACATGTGCATGGACTCGACGAGTTGGAAGAGCAACTCGGCGAGTCTGTTCTTGGACTCGACGAGTCTGGTCGCAGAACCCAACCTCTTTTGGTTAAAGCTTTGGATTAGTGAGTCGGTTGGCGACTCAGTGAGTTGGATAAGATGTAATTCCAAGATCGTTCAACTCGACGAGTCTTGGGGCGACTTGGCGAGTTGAGTTGGGTTATGAGAGTTTTCTGGGAATGGGAACTCGGCGAGCCGACGGGTTGACTCGGCGAGTAGGATCAACCAGGAAGGTTGAATTTGACTAAGGACTATGACTTTGACCAAGAGTTGACCAATTTGACTTCCAAGGGTATTTTGATAATTTTGGGTATTTATGGAATTGGTTCTTTGGTAGTGTTCTGTGGTGAAGATCGTGTCGGTGGTCGGAGCAGCTTGGTCTTATCTTTCCAGTCGGCAATTATAGGTGAGTTATTCTCACTATATCGATAGGGTCTACAGCACCAAGGCCGACCCTTTATCGGATGGGTTGAGGCGGGTCCTGCTTTGTGCTGTAGGCCAACATACTCAGGGCGGACCAGATATTCCGAAGGCCCAACGAGCGGTCCGGATTGGCTGAAGGCCCCAAGAGGGCGGACCAGACGTGCCGAGGCTCGGAGGGTGGACCAGGCCGACTAAAGTCCCGGGGTGGCGGACCAGTCATACTGTAGACTCAAAGAGTAGACCAGGTGGATTGAAGGCCCGGTGCAGGCGGATCAATCACACTGTAGACTCGATGTACATGGCTAGACTCGGAGGGTGGACCAGGTGGACTGAAGGCCCGGTACGGGCGGACCAGTCACATAGTAGACCCGATGTGCATGGCTGTTCTATATTATGGTATGATATGAGTGTGGTTATATGTGGTTGGTATTTTAGGGGTAACTTACTAAGCTTTCGGGCTTACAGTTCAGTGTTTTGTTTCAAGTACTTCAGGAGATCGTGGCAAGGTGAAGGCTTGATTGTACCGATCCTCATGATTTATGATTATTGTGATATGGTTTTGGGGAAATACTCTGATGTTTAAACTATTTTGAAAACAAATGTATGAACTTAATGGTTTTGAATGAATTAAAATGTTTTAAAATGGCTCGAATTTTATGGTCGTTACAGCTATACACCTAGCTAACACATATACGAAATCTATACACCTAGCTAACATACGTAAGTGTAACATCCGAATTTCCAGGTATTATGTTTGATCATTTATTTTTGAGTAAAAGAGAGGGACTCGACGAGTTGAGGCGTAGACTCGTCGAGTAGGACCATGATTGCTGACTGGATTAATGAACGGACTCGACGAGTCGGAAAAGGTGGACTCGGCGAGTCCGCGCTGTGGATTGAAACCCTAATTCTTGGGTTCTGTGCCCTATTTAAAGGCCTTTATGGCCTCCATTTGCGGCCACTTCACCCTTGAGAAACCATAGAGAGCAAAGAGATCGTTTGTGGTGCAAGAGGAAGACTAATTCACCATTTCTTGTGTGATTTAGCAAGAAGGAAGGAGATAGAAGAAGCTAGGCGGGTTGAGGAGCTTGGATCCACTTTGATTTGATCAGAGGAAGTTGTTGGAGGTAACAATCTGTGCCATTATCGTGTTTATTTTGATTCTAGTGAAATCTAGGGTTTTCTTTATGCCTATTTTAGTTGCATCCAGAGTATGTGAGGTCCCAAGGCGAGTTGGTTCATAGATCTGGACCTTAAGAGGTCCAGAGAGTCCTTACCACTTTGCTTTATGCCATACCTTTTGAGTTATGAGCCTAGGAGGCCATTTTAGAGGTTATTTCACCAAAAGAAGCTTTGGGTGTGTTGCATGTGTACCAAGATTCGACATTTACGTGATTATCATGCTTGGGAAGGTCAGATCTGTAGATTAGAGAACCAGATCTGACCTTAGAAGGTCATTTGAGTATGAACATGGAAGCAACTTGCCGAGTTCATAAGTGGACTCGACGAGTCGAGTCGGGGTTGCCCTGCGATTCGTGACAGAAGAAACCCGTCGAGTGGAAGGATGAATCGACGAGCCAAGAAAGGCTAGAAGGATTCAGAGGACCCGCATTGACTCGCCGAGTTTCCCATGTGCACTCGATGAGTTGGGTCAAAGTTTGACCATTGACTTTCGTTGACCTTAGGGTTCTGGTCAAGACTGATTCAAGAGAGTTCAGAGAAGGGGTAGATAGGACTTATACCTAATCTTTAGAGATGAGACTATGAGAGAATATTGATCGGGGATGTTATTTGAATGATAGGAGGAGGCTAGGTCGGGAGGTTGAGCACAAGAGTTTATCCGACTTCATTGAGGTGAGTCTTCTCACTATACTGTACCTGGAAGGGTACCTATGTGTGACCGAAAGGTCTTATATGCTATGAGATGTATGAGATGTATGTTGTTATGTGATATGTATGTGTTATATATGTTATGTATGATAAGGACCGGAAGGTCAAGATGATATGGACCGGAAGGTCAAGAGGTTACGGATCGGAAGGTCGATACGGGTAGGACCGGAAAGTCTACCGGGATTCGGGACGGAAGTCCCCTGAGACACTTGGATCGGAAAATCCCACAGAGATATGGCCTGGAAAGGCGTATGTGTTGTATGTGGTATTTTGGGGAACTCACTAAGCATTTATGCTTACAATTGTTGTGTTATGTGTTTCAGGTACTAGCGAGGATCGTGGGAAGGCGCTGGCATGATCCGTACACACTCATAGAGATTATGTTTTGAGATTCTGGGATTTGTTTGTTATGATGACATTGGATACAGTTTGTTTGACATTGTTTTGATAATTGAAAATATGATTTAAAAATGAAAAATTGTTTTGAAAATTTACGTTGTTACAGTAAGTCCAAAGACTCATGATCTACATGGGTTTTGACTCATTAACATAATTCAATACAACTTAACATGTCTTAAAATATTTTTTCATCTTATAATGACACTAAGTATAGCGTTACACATACAGTACTAACACAAATATAGTTTAATGCTTTTAATATATAGCTAGGTTTAATCAAGATCCTAACACATATAGGGAATCGATACACATAGCTAACACAAGGCCAACCATATAGCTTCACATATGGGGAGTTGATTCCCCTAGCCAACATAAAGTCGGTTTCATGGCATCTCGATCCACATGAGATCGATCCATGCCACTACATGAAAAACCGGACCACGTAAACTCATGACAAGTCACAACTGTTCATTAGTTGTCATTACATCCCCTCTAGGGCCTTAACTAACTTCCAAAATTGGAACTTGTGACTGTAACCTATCACGAGGCTTAACAATATCCATAATGTGCTTACTAGTACTCACCTATTATATACTCAATCATACAAAAGGCATTTTATGTCCTTTATCACATATAGCTTCTATAAGGCTTCTGGCACACACACAAATGCACAAATAGGATTTTGAGCCGATTGCTTTCCTGATACATGATAATTACATAGATTAAATATATATCTTGTACTCACCAATGGAGTACTAGATAGCCTCAATCACATAAAAGAAATTTTACGCCTCTTTCACAAATATATTTTATAAAGTTTTTCATCATTCATTTACATATAGGATCATGTCGATAGCTTTTCATAAAGCTTATAATACTTACAAGGCTTAATTAGAACTCTAGTAATCACCCTTTACGCAGACCATATTCTCAATTACATAGAAAGTATTGCATATCTTTTCACGCATTTAACTTTTATAAACTTTTGACATACATAAGCAATAAAAACATTTGTACCACAAAGCTTTCTAGCATTTGTACACATATAAGCTTCTTGCCAACTATACCAAGTAATCAACTACATATCAGTAGAGCTTATCCATAGCTTTGCAGCTTAAGCATTTAACATATTATCTGATAAGCCTAACTATTACACATTTAGCAATGCCCTTTTTTAAAATTATTTAGATATTTAGCATGGTTAATATTTCCATTTAACATCCCTAAATTTAATCCATTTTTTGGAAAATCATAGTATAAATCTTCGTGAAACATAAAACCTCATTTGCGATATCAAATCCAATTCTTGAAATCAAACATGCCTCATCATATCATCATACCAAACATAATATCAGTAAGTTGTGGAAGCATAAAATACTATTTTGAAAATCATCTCATATAGTCAATAATTACTAGACAAATGTCATGCCCTCGAGAATGTCCATATGTCACAATCATGACAGTTTCCCATCCACCATACTAGATGGTCTTACTATAAAAAATTAATTAGCAACTATAAGCCTAAGGCTTAATGAGAAATCACAATACTCGCCCATTATACATATCATATTCAATACACGTAATAACACATATGATTGCTTTTCTAGGTTACAAGGATAAAATTTACGCAGCTCTCCCCCACTTGAACTAGACTTCGTCCTCGAAGTCTGCGACTGCGAATAGTTCTGGGTAGTGCTCCCGCATCTCCTCCTCTGGCTCCTAAGTCTATTCGGAGCCCCTTCAGTGCTGCCATTGCACCTTTACCAACTTCACATCCTTGTTCCGTAGACCCTTCATCGTGGCGACTGGTCTCTTCACGTAATTCAAGCTTCCATCCACCTGAATGTCATCCAAGGATATAACCGCAGACTCATCAGCAACACACTTTCGAAGCTGAGACACATGGAAGGTGTCGTGAATCTGGCCATGCTCCTCCGGCAGCTCTAGACGGTAAGCCACCTTGCTAACTCGGGTCGTGATCCTGAACGGGCCTATAAATCGAGGGCCTAACTTGCCCCGCTTCTGAAATCTGATGACGCCTTTCCAGGGCGACACCTTCAGCAATACGAAGTCCCCCACTTGAAATTCCAGGTTTGATCAACGACGATCAACATAACTTTTTTGACGACTCTGAGTGACTCGTAATCGCTCCCGCACCTGTTGAATCAATCCAGTCGTCTTGAGCACTACTTCCGTGCTCCCCATGAACCAATGTCCAACCTCATCCTAACACACCGGAGTCCTACACCTCCGACCATACAACATTTTGAAAGGGGCTCGATCAATATTGGCATGATAACTATTATTGTATGAAAACTCCGCCAGTGGAAGATACGAATCCCAAATTCTTCCAAAGTCCAACACACAGGCACGAAGCATATCCTCCAGCGTCTGGATTGTCCTCTCACTATGGCCATCGGTCTGAGGATGGTATGTCGTGCTGAAATGTATTCGGGTGCCTAGTTCCTCGTGGAACCTCTTCCAAAACCTAGATGTAAACCGGACATCCCTCTCCGAAACCACTGATACGGGCACCCTGTGCCTAGCCACCACCTCCCGAACATAAATATCTGCCAACTTCTCTGCGGATATGCCCTCAAAAATCGGAATGAAATGGGCACTCTTCGTCAATCTGTCCACGATAACCCAAATAGCATCCATGCCTCTCACCGTCTTTGGAAGCTTTGTGATGAAATCCATGGTAATCTCCTCCCGTTTCCACATATGAACGGGCAGCGGTTGGACCTTCCCATGAGGTCACTGATGCTCGGCCTTGACCTTCCTGCAGGTCAAGCACTGTTCCACGAACCTGACAAACTCCCGCTTCATGCAGGGCCACCAATAACTCAGTCTCAAGTCTATACATCTTTGTAGCCCCTGGGTGTATAGAGAACTTAGACTTGTGCACCTCCTCTAACAATCTCCACCTTACTCCCCCTGACGCGGGTACCCACACCCGACCACACTGCGTCAAAAGGCCACGGCTGTCCTTTACAAACAAAGGATATTGCCCCCGAATTCTCTCTATTTTCCAATTTTCCTTCTTTACCCCATCGACCTGAGCCTCCCTGATCATATCCAACAATGGAGAAGTCACATTCATCCTCAAACAGATGTCCCTGATCGGGGATCCCGTTGCCTTGCGGCTCAAGGCGTCTGCCACTACGTTGGCGTTCCCTGGATGATATAAAATCTCGCAATCATAATCCTTTAGTACATCTAGCCACCTCCCCTGACACATGTTGAGGTTCTGCTGGTCCATCAAATACTTCAGACTCTTGTGATCGGTATAGATAGAGAACCGCACTCCATACAAATAATGCCTCCATAACTTGAGATAAAAAACCACTGCTCCCAACTCCAGGTCATTCGTAGGATAATTTGCCTCATGAGGCTTCAATTGCCTCGAGGCATAGGCAATCACATGCCCCATTTGCATCAGCACCGCCCCCAAACCCGAGATTAACGCGTCACAATATACCATCAAATCACCCAATCCCTCCGGTAGAACTATGACCGGAGCCTCACATAACCTCCGCCTCAGGGTCTCAAAGGCTATCTGCTGATCCTCACCCCACTGAAAAGTGACATTTTTCTTGGTTAAGCGGGTCAATGTCACTGCAACCTTGGAAAAGTCCTAGATAAATCTCTGATAATAACCCGCTAGGCCCAAGAAATTACAGATATATGATGCATTCCTTGGTACTTCCCACCGCATCACTACCTCTACCTTGGCTGGGTCAACCTAAATTCCCTCTTCATTAATGACATGTCCCAAAAACTGAACTTCCCGCAACCAAAACTCACACTTGGAGAACTTCGCATAAAGTTTCTCCACCCTTAGAGTCTCTAATACCTCCCTCAGATGCCTCTCATGCTGCTCCCTGGTCTTAGAATAGACCAGGATCTCATCAATAAAGACGATCACTGACTGATCCAGCATTGGCCTACATACCCGGTTCATGAGATCCATGAACGCTGCGGGGGCATTGGTGAGCCGAAACGGCATCACCACAAACTCATAATGCCCAATATAGGTTCCTAAACCCTGTCTTCGGTATATCCTCATCCTGAATCCTCATCTGGTGATACCCCGATCGAAGATCTATTTTGGAGAACCAATATGCACCTTGAAGCTGGTCAAACAAATCATCAATCCTAGGTAAAGGGTAACGGTTCTTCACCGTTAGCTTGTTCAGCTCTCTATAATTGATGCACATTCTGTGTGATCCGTCATTCTTTTTCACAAACAAAATTGGTGCTCCCCACGGAGAGCTACTCGGACGGATGAACCCTCGGTCTAGCAACTCCTGGAGTTGCGTAGATAACTCCTACATCTCCGGGGGCGCTAATCGGTATGGTGCCTTTGCTATCCGGGCGGCACCCGACACCAAATCGATGCGGAACTCTACTTGCCTCTCCGGAGGCACTCCTAGTAACTCTTCGGGAAAAACGTCCCGATACTCCTGAACTACCGGCATACTATCCACACCTGCCATTGTCTCCACCCTTGTATCCGAGACATAAACTAAAAATCCTACGCAGTCCTGTTGCAAAAACCTCCTAGCCCGTGCCGCCGAACAGAGGATCAGTCCTCGCGAGGCCTTTTCCCCATGTATAACTAGTTATCCCCCACTTGGGGTTCGAACACTGATTGACTGGCGCCCGCAATCTATCATGGCCCCGTGAGCTCCCAACCAATCCGTGCCAATAATCACCTTCGATCCTCGCAACGGTATTGGGACTAAATCGACGTGGAACCTCTCGCCATGCATATTCAGAACACAGTCTCGATACACCCTTGCAGCACTCATGGTGCGGTCGTATGTAATTTCCACCTCAAGCGTGGAATCCAAAGTCCCCGACATATCCCGGAATTTCTTGCTAAGCGCAAGAGACACAAATGATCGGGAAGCTCCCGAGTCGAAATAAGCATAACAAAATGAACATGGAGAGAGAAATAAACACGTACCAGTCACAACATCTGGTGCTACCCGAGCCTCCTCGGTAGTCAGCTGAAAAGCACGGCTCTTAGTCGCTGGGGCGTCCGCCTTGGCAGATCGGCCAACGGTGATCCTCAAAGTAGCGGGCGCAGGCACCGCTACCGCTCCTCCTCCTCCTCCATGCAACCTAGGGCAATCGACCCGCTGATGGCCGATCTGGTTGCAGTGGAAGCATATCAGGCCCTTCCTGGGGCAATCCTTGCTCACGTGGCCCGGCTAACCACAGGTATAACATGTCATGCCTTGTCTCTTATATATCCCTCCATGTGACCTCCCACATTTGGCACACCGGCCCCGACCCTGCTGGCCCCAACTAGACGAATCCGAGGTCTTAGGCATTTTAGCCTGTCCTACTACTGGCTGGGCCTGCTCAGGCTTTCGCTTTGTGCGGATGTCCAACTCCATCTCCCTCTCGCGGGCCTTATCCACCATCTCATTTAGGGTCTTGCACCCCGTGAAACTCACAAACTCCCGAATGTCATCTCTCAGCATGGAATGATACCGGGTCCGCCTCATATCCTCGTCAGTAGCATACAGTGGTATCAGTAGAGCCCGCTACCGAAACTTGGCGGTGATCTCCGCCACCGTCTCGATGGTCTGCTGCAAATCGTGGAACTCCCGTACTAGCCTCTGCACCTCAATGAGTGGTGCAAACTCCTGATCAAAATGTCGTACGAACTCGGCCCATGACATCTCGGCCACTCCGGCCGGCCTCAATTGGCTAGTAACCTCGCCCCACCAATCCCGGGCCCTATCTCTCAGCATACATGAAGAAAACCCCACCTTTGCTGCATCCGGGCAAGAACTCGTACGCTAGGCATTCTCAATATCTGCTATCTAGCACCGACTGACAATGGGGTCCTTGGCCCCAAGAAACTTCAGCGCTCCACACGCCTTGAACTCTCGAAATGAGGGAGCTCGGGCCCCAACCTGGCCCGCTGCAACCTCAGCCCTGAATGATCTGAGTATCTCCTCCGTAAGATCCATGATACCCTCCTTGACCGTCCCGAAGATGATCGGGGTCGCGTCAAGTATGCCCTTGCTAACCTCGGCTGCAATAAGCTCTCGCAGCCTCTCATCAATAACATCAATAGTGTCTCCTGATCCCACCCCGGATCCAAATACCGGTCCTGATTCCCCTGCTCCAAATCGAGTAACCACCATCCCGAACTGAAAAGCCATAAAACATAATGATCAGGATGCCTATAACAAGAACCCTCCCAACTGGTTGTCATCCTTAGAGTTCTCAAGTACAACATGAGTTTGGGTACAAGTCCTATGCTTCCAATAGTACGGGCCCAATACCACCTTCCACACCTACCCGTACCTTTCCCCCGATGTCCCACCTGCTGAATCCAACTCGCACCGTCCCTCACACCTCATGGAAAAAAGAATCAAGCCCTAGACTGCCCTAGCAGCTGTTCTACTAATACCAATTCATCATAACAGGTTGCCTTTATGCATGCAAATTGTACACAAAAAGAATCAAATAGACTTCCGAATAAAGATTCTACCCTAAGACCACATCCAAACAAGGAAAAGAAATTAAGGCCAAATCAATCATTCTGAGCATACACATAACAAGTTCCACATATTCACATAACTCTAAAATAGCGTAACATGGCCATCATACAAGGGAATTACTTACTTGGCTCGGCTGATCACGCGCGTTGCACTCTTATCTTTTATTTTCTCAAAATAACTTTTTTTTAAAACAATTTTTTACCATTTCCTTAGTTTGAGCCTCGACACACCCGAGAGTGTGCCCAAATCTCTCAAACCAAGGCTTTGATACCAACTTGTAACAACCCAAATTTTCGACAAATTTTTTTTCATTTTTAATTAATAAACATACTTGCATTAACCATAAATTTCATCACAATTTTTTTCAAATCCACCTTTATTACATTTTGTTTAAAACATCAGAGTGTCCCAAAAGGTAGTAATAAAAGACGTAGTTTCATAGAATGGCTAATACGCAACACATCTCATATAATGGTTCGGCCTTGGTGAGGAGACTCACCTCCGTTTGCCGAAACCAAAGCTGCTCTCCTAATAATTCGGAATTTCGCGGGCTGTATAATAGTATTAAATAATATTAGATCCTTAAATTAATCAAGAGGGAAAGACCCAAGCCCCAACCATAATCATGCGGCCCAATTAATCTTTCTTTGAAAATGGGCCCTAAGTCCAAGTCCAAAATCACTAATGGGCCTCATGGCCCAATAAGGCCCTCCCAAAGTCCATGTCCCAAATCCAAAGATATAGCCTATATTTCGTAGAATGCAGTCAGCCCAAATACCAAGTTGAGGCCCAAAAGTCGCCAGCCCCAAAATAAGAACGACCCAATCTGTATTGCGTACGCTCAGCGTACCTCTTTGGTACGCGCCGCGTACTGGGATCCCAAAGGCTACGCGTAGCGTACACTGAGTACGCCCGACGTTCGCCCGAGTTAAGCACTTTCCCCATTAAGTGCTTAGTATCCCATTCTTTTACGTCCAAAAGCTAGATCTAAGTTCTTTAACACGTCCTAAATGTCTTTGCATGTTCCTTATACCTCCAAAACCATCATCAAGACTTTCCCAAGGTCTTTAAGTCATGCTCAAGGTCAAGACTACCACCAAGATCCTATTTTTATGCTTCTAGAAGGCTTAAGGACCCCAGATCTGACTTTTTAATCAAAAGGGGATGACCAAGACAACAAATTAGGTCCAAGGCTCATAAAAGGGACCAACTACAAAAACCCTAGCAAGATCTAAAGAAATAAGAGGAAAGATGCAAGCTTTTTACCTCCAAAAGATCTGAAAGATGATTATGATGCAAGATCCAGAAGCACCCACTTGATCCAAGCTTTCTTCACCAACTCCTCCTCTTGAAATGGGCACTAAAGACCACACATACACACTTATAAGGCTCAAGGATGCCCTTTCAAGGTTTCCAGAGGTGTAATAATGTTTAAGGGCAGTGGAGGCTCTCTAGGGTTCACTCTAAGGAGCTTAAAGTTGTTTATATAGGCCTCAATTCCGAGAATTAGGGTTTTGCTTCTCCGGCGCGTACGCCCCGCGTAGCTCATGGTACGCCCAGCGTACCCCCAAACACCCGCGACCAGAAAGGGACGTAGTACGCTAAGCGTACACTTAAGTATGCCCAGCGTACTAAGGGACCATTTATGCCAAAAATTCTTATTCAAAGGTTCCAAGACATACCTTTATTTTTTATCAGATGTAACACAATTGTAGCTATTCTTGGTTATGAGGGAAACCTAAAAAGGACTTTACTTTTATTCACTAATATTATACCAATTTAGTTAAGACCTTAGACACCTTAATCCAATAGTCTGCCTTGGATAAGTCGTCAACTACAGTTGTAAGTATAGACTTTGAATAACCAGTAAAGAACGCTTTCCAAAGCCACTGCCAAACTCTGATATAATCAAAAGTTGGCCCTTAGATAAGGGATCAACTATTTCTTCATTCTATAAGATATCGTATAGACACGAGACATATATACAAATCAATCTCATAGTCCAAGATTATGTTACCCTGTTTTCGATTTGTGATGACTGGATTTAGACTAATTAATTGATAAATCTAATTTAGTCCGGTCAAGGCATTGCACACGAAAGTCAACATCAAATCACTGAGGGCCCTAAAGATATCACTTTTCCTATTAAGGTAAAAGGAACGAATAAACTCATACTACATAATTAAAACCTTTACTCATCATGCCATACATGGAACTACATTTTATAACATCCAATTACAGATGTGTTTATGTAATACCAATGCACATTAGATTTTCAAACTATAACTTATGTATCTCTGTTTGAAGAAGAGAAGATATTATCATCTTAGAATTACCTGTGATTGAATGCACAAAGTAATCTCTAAGCGCAAGTTTATTCAATACTGAAAATCCATATTTAAGCACTCAGGAGTATAGCAACAACTTTTATGCCATGTCCAATCACTATGGACAATCTACTAACACTCCATGACATTCTTAAATCATCAATTACTCCTAAAATTATGATCAATTGTGGAGTTTTGAGTAAATTAATTACTAAGGGAGAAACATGCAAAATGAAACATAATATTAAACTAAGTGTCTATAGTATCATACTATTGAATATAAATAATTCCCTATTATATAATCACCATACAATTATATATTTATTGATGGTATAAATGTTTCGGGGTAATCGGCTTAACAACTAAATCTTGTTATCATTTCTCATACCTATGCCTTTAGCATGCAAGTCATATTTTCTTTGGTCATCTCTATTGTGAACGAATCATTAGGAAGATACTCACTTCACAACTAGATCTCCATCCTCAACTCTTTTCTTGGATGTAGTGACATTTCTTTCTTCTATGCATTGACCTTCTGTGGTCTCAAGGATCATTATTCAATGCGACTGCACCTTCATAGAATGTTTATGATGGCAATTTGTTACTAAAAAACAAATCCAAAACCAACAATGAATTTGTTTTTTTTTCCGGTCCAGGTACACTTCTCGGATACTTCACTTGCATTATTGTAATTTGATTAATATTATTGAGTTTACCACCATTTCCTACATGAACCTTTCATGCTACCGCACTTCCATTTAATATGAATGTCCATTTAGACTATGATTTTTAGTCATATCTAAAATTCGTGTCACTTTATGTAACCCCTGCAAATTCGGGCTGACATTTTAATGATTATATATTATAAATATTTTTCATATCGAATTGTGCAATCCTCGAATAGGATAATCATAAATAAATAATAATCCTTTGTATGCGATGTGAGTTATATAAATAAGACTACCTTTAGACTTGCTATAGGCAGTATAAGTTTGTGGTGATGCCATTCAGGCTCATCACTGCACCACATACATTCATGGATCTCATGAACCGAGTGTGCATGTTGATGTTAGATCAATATGTGATTGTATTTATCGATGATATCTTGGTCTATTCTAAGACAAAGGAGAAACATGAGGAGAATTTAAGAGAGGTTCTTGAGACCTTGATGAAGGAGAGGCTTTATTCCAAATTCTCCAAATATGAGTTTCGGTTACCTGAGGTGTAATTCTTGGGCCACCTTGTCTACCAAAATGGAATTTTTGGTCAACCCGACCAAGATCGAGGTCGTAATGCAATGGGAGGTTCCGGGGTTTCCATTTGAGATTTTGAGTTTCCTTGTTTTACTAGGATATTATCAAAGATTCATTCATGATTTCTCTATGGTTGTAGTTCCTTTGACCCGCTTGACGAAGAAGAATGTCAGTTTTCTGTAGGGGCCTTAACAACATGCGACATTTGAGACTTTGAGACAAAATTTATGCGAGTCCCTGATATTGACCCTCCTCGAGGGTGTAGATGATATTATGATTTACTGTGATGCATCAATTTTGGGTTTGGGTGTAGTGCTTATATAGCGGGGTCATGTGATCGCATATGCTTCGAGGAAACTGAGCCTCATGTGGTGAATTGTATCCTACCCATGACTTGGAGCTGGGAACAATGGTTTTTGCCCTCAATATTTGGTGACACTATTTTGATGGGTTCGATGTACTATTTACAAAGACCATAAGAGCTTGGGATATTTGATGGATCAACCACACCTGAATATTGTTGGATTAGTGTCTAAGTCCATAACTATTTTGGTATGTACTTGACCCGATGGTGCATGGTCCTTTTGGGTTGCCTTCACCAAAGCAACTTGATAGGATGAATTATGGAGAGAAAGGATTAAATATGATTTATTAATATATTATGAGAATAATATATTAAAGGAGAAATCATATTGTTTAATTAATATTAGTCAAGAATTAATTAGTAATTAGTTTTGTGACTAAAAGAGATTAATTAAACTTAAGGGACTGGAATTGTAATTATAAGATAGTTGCAATTTGGGCCATGGATTGCCTTATATTAAGGAGTGGACGAATTCTATGGGGAAGCCCATAAGAAATCGTCCAAGGCCTTAAGGAAAGGGATCTATGGGTTGCTTAGGGCTTAAGCATCCAAATTAGGGTTTCCTTGTTAGATAACCTTAATAGCCTCACTATAAATAGACCCCTTAAGGACCAAAAACGTGGCTAAGTATCCTTCTAGGGTTTCACACGTTTTGGGCAGCCTCCATCCTCTCTCCTCTTCATCCTCTTGCTTATGGTGTTTGTGAACCATTAGAGGAGTGACATTTGTGACTCTAAGCTTTCTAAAGTCAATACAAGGAGATTTGGGATTGTTATTGCTACATAACAATCAAGGTGACATCTTAAACCTATTCTCATGTTAATATGATTAATTGAATGCTAGAATTAGGGTTTATAGTCTTGGATAACTTGCATGTACAATAGAGAAACCTAGATCCAAGCATTAGGGTTTGTATGAGCACATAGGATGTTCTTACGACCAAAACCCATCAAATATGAGTCAACGCAAGTGGCATGGTGTAGTGGAAGATTATGATTTCAAGATCCTTTACCATCTTGGAAAGGCCAATATGGTGGCCTATTCTTTGATTCATAAGGTGACAAGTGTACCTATCTGTGACAACCCGAAATTTTCTATTTTGTACAACCCTTCGCTTCAATAGAAGTAAGATCAACTCCTGCTAATTTCCAAGCCTTTGGAATAAGTTTGAGCATATTAGGATTAACACTTTAGGAGATATCGGGAGAGAGGATGCCCTAGAGTATTATGTGCATCTTAAAAGTTTCAAAACTCCAAGAGTTTGGAGTTTACGGCTCAAATGATATTTTTGGACCAAAAACCCCAGGGGTATAAATATGGCCCTTAGCCATTTTTATTCATTTGTTCCATTTCCAACTATAGAAAAACCCAATTCTCTCTCAAGGATCTTCAGTCTTTCGTCCCAAATCGTAAGTCCTTCTATCTTAGAGTATAATAGGGCTTGTTATATGTCTATACATCAAGAAATCACAAGGAATCTCTAAGATCAAAGAGTTTACGGCCCAAGAACACCTTGGACCGTAAACCCTTCTTTAAGGGCCAAAAGTGTGCCCTAGTCCCTTCCTATCCTTGTGAAACTAGTCTAGACTCATACCTTAATGTGTATAGGACTTGAAAGCACAAAAATACCATGTCCATGAGAGATTACGGCCGCAAACTCTAAGGGAATTGGTCTTAGGGCTGTGAACTCCTCAAAGGAGGTAAAGGGTGCCCTAATCTCTTCCAAGGACTAAACCATTAAGTAGAAATACTTCTAAGGGACATGTAAGGATTCAAAACATCAAATGACCAAAAGCTTAGGAGATTACGGCTGTAAACTCAAGGGTTTACGACCGTAAACTCATTGTGTTATGGCCCTTAGGGAGTAAACTCAAGAAAGGGGTTCTTTAGAACCCTAAACTCAATAGCCTTGTCCTACAACACTTAGATGCACTCCTTAGCACTTATAACACTTATATAAAGTGTTTATCATGTCCTAGGATGTCGTAACTTTGTTAATTAGTTGTTTAAAGACTAATTGGGTACATATATGTATTACTATATGTTAACTAGGATCCTTGTGTGTGTACAAGTCTTCATTTGACACTTAGCATCCTACGTCAGTCAATACATCCAAACCATCAACTACAGGTGAGTTCATACCCCTTAATTAATATTTAAATGTTTTTTTAAATGCTTTTATGGGGGGGGGGAATACAAGTTGAATCATGCTAGTTATTATATCAATCACATGTGATTAATAACTAACACGCAAATGGATTTACTATACGTTAGCTGTTTTGCCAAACAGACTTCTTCAAATGTTTGATTAAACATTTTTATATGTTTAAAACTCTTTATCAAACCGCTTTATACACTTTATGTTTCTTTTCAAACTCTGTTACAAATGTATTTCAAACAAAGGTTTCTTTATACTTAAACTGTTCTATCAAACAAACACTTTCAAACCGTTTTATAAACTGACATCAAGTCGATCTTTTCTTAGATATTAATCTTTTTCAAAGGTTTTACAAAACTTCTTTTATGCTTTTATATTATCAAATGCATGCCCATATATGTATAGTTATATAAGTAATGTTTAAAGGACTTAGGAAGGCTAACTCACTCTATTTCCTTTTCCTCGTTGGGATGTGGCTATAGGATATCGGTTATCCGTCCGAATGTCATCTAAATATTATTTATATATCATGTATACATATGTAGACATAAAAGTGCCTTCAGTCAGTTCGGTACCTTTGGCTAGCAAAGGTATACCTTCGTTGATACTTGTACATTACTAGTAACTATTATAGGTATAGTTAGGAGATACTACTTGCTATTCCTATTACAAGGAATTACACCAGAGTCAGTTCATTCATGAGTCTATACTAATATATTACATGTTACATGAGTACGTTTACATAGATTCGCTTACATGAGTACGTTTACATAGATATGCTTACATGAGTTCGTTTACATAAATACGCTTACATAGATACCTTGTTAAAAGCATGCCTGTATATGTATAGTTATATAAATAATGTGTAAAGGACTTAGGAAGGCTAACTCGCTTTATTTCCTTTTTCCTCGTTGGGATGTGATCTGGTAGGGTATCGGGTATCCGTCCGAAGGTCGTCTAAATATTAGTTATATATCATGTGTACATATACGGACATAATAGTTCTGGTCAGTCAGTCCAGTACCTTTGGGTAGCAAAGGTATACGTTCATATATCCCTAGTAAGCTATTATTGGTATAGTTTGGGCTTATATATGATTTGGTAATAAATATGGATTTTGACCTAGCGATTCGTTGCAGAAGTCACCTTTAGTTCCAAATGTAGAATAGGGACTGCCAATCATATTATTACTTACTTACAACGGATCTCGTGAGAAGACTACTTACTTACTAAGACGGGACTAACCATTCCGACACCCAACTGTTAGCAACAGAGGTAATGAACATCTACGGATGTCTACAATTGATACCATTATAGGTATACTTTAAGGGACTAACTATTCCTACACCCAGCTGTTAGCAACAGAGGTAAATGTACATCTACGGATGTCTTCAGTTAACACTGTCAGTTATCCTAGTACAAAAGGATAATACTTAAGTTATTTATATTATTAATACCTTTATCTTGTGAGTCATTCACATAACCTATGAGGTGAATTATATTTGAGTATCCTAGTACCTAATGATACAATGTCTTATATTAATAACAATAGTAGTACAATCGAGTCTTGGTAGAAGACTACTTTCAAAACAGTCGAGTCTTGGTAGAAGGCTACTTTCAAAACAGTTAGGTCTTGGTAGAAGATTTCATCTATACTAATAGGAATCATAGGGATTTCTAGGGTTTTTCAAACGCTTTCAATTACTTACAAACATGTCCACACTTATACGAACGTTCTTTCAAAACAATGTCAAGTCTTTCATTACAAGTTTTACAAATCAAAGACACATTAATACTTATGAATTCACCTGCTCTTTGGCTGATACTCACTTTGAAAACAACTTGTATTCTCAGGTCACAAATAGACAGGTACGACGACCAGGTTTAATTTGTGAAGACGAAGCAGTCCAGACTCGTCTTATATTCTGATTATTCATTTTATTGTTGTATATTATGAAAGACCACACTTGTAATTAAAATTATACTATTAATGCAATGGATGATGTTATTGCTTGTTTACTATGTTACATTGTTGTGATACATTACATGACGTCCTCCGCCCCAGAACGTTTCCGCCGTTCTCGGTTTTGGGGTGTGACAGATTGGTATCAGAGCATTGTTTATAGTAAATTGAGTATATCAACACATAAAAGATATACAGACTATAAATACTATGGGATTAAAATACTCTGACCAAGAGTTTATACTTTAAATAATAAAATCTTTAAGAAAGTATACGTGTCTGCATTCATACTAAAACCAGTGTCACAATTATTACCTTAAACGGTTGATTTTTTTTTTTGAGAAAATATAAAATGGTTAGTTGAAAATATAAAAAATCGATTATTATTATTATTATTATTATTATTATTATTATTATTATACTCTTTGATATTATGCAAAAATGAGCTTAAAGACAATTTTAATATATTTTTATACTTTTTATAAAAATATATATCGTTTTTACTAAATTATGAAATTAGACATACATGATAGCATAATTGATTTCCAGAGTTTAAGAATCGTTACTTAAAAAAATTATGTATCACATCCATTATGTAACTTACCGAATATTATAAGAATTTTTGGTTTCACATAGGTTGAAACCTGAAAAATGTTATAAAACAACCGTTATGCTGCCCAAATTTCGTCGTAACAGACAATAAAATTTGGAAATCCTTTAAGTTTTACGAATCTCAAATACTAAAAGACTTTAATCAAAGATTATTCTTGAAAAACAAAATTCTAAGTATGCAAAAATCTTATAACAAAAAGTTTAGGATTAGGATGCCTAGACACATTGTTAGGATACAACACACTATGGTTTCCTATATGAGTTGTGCTTGTTTCTAAAAGCCATATGAGCTAGGATCATTTCCTGAGCTGTATGGGCTATGTTTATCACTACACCAAGTTAGTATATCTTAGTAAAAGTCCTATGTGTTATAACTGTTAATCCATATGGAATAGAAAAAATCAGGTATAGATCGACGAAACTGATCTATACAGGCGTACCACCTGCACATATGTTGTTAGCTACAATCATCGCCTGCCGAGATGAGTATGGCATTGATTTTTATGCAATATTTTACCCACTAAATTGATAAATCTTCGGTGTGGAACTTTTTAGCATGCCCATGTTAGTGTTGTTGTAGAGGCTGTGGCGTCGTACTTCGGTTATGAGCTCACTACAACCCCCAGAATTGTCTGTGACCCTATAGAATTGGAATATGATTTATACGGGGTTTTTGTTCACTTATACTAGTGGAAAGAGATTCTATTTAATGGGATAGTTTGGGACTCATAACAATAAGTGTCAATACCGAAAATTAAGTCATATAATACTTAATTAATATCATGACATGAATTGTTAAGGTTTAATAACTTATAATTAATAAGTTATTTATATAAAATTATAAACTTTTTTTATTGTATGAAACCTCTATGTTTATGTGGGAGGAGTTCGCCTCACTATTTAAGGGTCCGTTCCCAAATTAAGTAAGATAACACTTAATGATTACTATGGCACAACTTTACACGTTTTATCAACTCAAAATCTATGAGTTTTACATACAAACTATAAAATTGCTTGTACGAATTTTCAAGAGTAAAGTTGGTTGTTCTTTGTTTTCATAAAGGGAGACATGTCTTATTTTTATATAACTTGGTATTCAAAATCCTTATATAAAAATGCTTTTTGGTCATGAGAACAATACAATTTGATATAAGTATGTTATACTTATATGTATTTGACTGATGATTCAACAGTGGTTCTGTTGGATGATATCCAGATTGATGAGAATATCAATTATGTCGAGAGACCGATTGCTATTCATGATAGGAAGACGAATACCTTATGTTATGTTGAGTATTTGAGATATTGAAATTGATATAGCATATTTGGTTATTTAGGGAAACCTTTTTAGGGTTAATCATTTTATGATTCCCTATAATGCCTTTACAGTAGAAGTTCTTAATCGAGCTCTTCTAAGACATTAGTTTTATATTAGGCATATATTTTATATTTATGGCATATATTTATTATTCCCTATAAATAATCATTAGGGTTACTTTTGGTGTAAGCTTTTTATCAGATTAGGGTTTTCTCTGTACGTTCATCTCATAATCAATACAAGAAAAACCTTTATCAGATTACTTGCATATGATGGTGATTGATTCTTGATTGTTCTTGATAGTCTGCATTCATCATCTCAGATTTATTCCTATCAAGTGGTATCAGAGCGGTTTCTTGTAGATCTCAACGATTTTTGCAAGAATCGATCTTGTTTATGGCGATTTTCTTTATCATGAATCTCACCTTGTTCTTCACGTTTTGTAAGTTTTCTGAAAAGAAAAAAAGTCTAGTTCAGATCTGTTATCTTCTACCCATTCTATCATATGATTTGCTCTTAATTTGTGTTCTGGAAGAGAGTTAGTTGAAAATTTCATGTTTAATTGAATTTTCATGTTCATATCTACTTTATCTCTCTATAATCCATCTCAGATCTGTTTTCTCTCACTAAAAACCCTTTCAGATCCGTTTTTCTCTCTCTAGAATTCTTATCAGATCTACTTTCTCTCTCTTCAAGTTCTATCATTTGTTGAAGATCTAATGGATCTTTTATTTCGTAACTCCATTTTAGAACTTGGATTAAAGGTCACTAAACCAATCTATGGTGTCAACAAAAGGATTTTGTTTCATGTTCTTGGAGATTTTATGTCAAGGGATGTTACTGAGTTATCTAATTCTTTTGTTGATAAGAAAATAAATGAATACTCACGGGTTAATGAACGTGAATTGCAAACGAATGAGAGAATAGTAGAATAATTTCGTATTATCTGATGTGCACAAAAGTATCCACTAATTTTAATATTTATAACCTAACAAACTTAGACTATCTATGCACTTATAGGCAGTGTACCTAGTCAGATTACAGTATAGCTTAGGTAAGTCGGGTGTCGATCACAGGGAACGGTGGATTAACTTAATATATTTGATTATAGGTTACAGGTTACACGAAAATAATAAAATGGTTTAATAAATCAATTAACAACTCTTGATAAACTAACAGGAAAGCACATCTCTTCAGGTACTTGGGTTTAGATAAATTACACCTTAAAACATAGACAATTGCATACACAAATTCATTTATTCAATGTTCACCGATTCCTAAAATGATTAGATTCGCGTTCACTATAACTAATCCTTTAGCAAACAAGTCAATTCAAATAGTGATCAGTTGATTAAACTAACATGCTTCCTAGTGTTCAGTTCGTATCAAGCAAGACTTGTAAATATAGTTAATCAATGTAGACATTTAATCAACCTCTTGTTGATGGTTTCTCAACAAGCTCACACATTAATCTTCCTATTTTCTTATTAATCTTAGTTTCATAATCATTACTTCCAAGCATACGTTTTAGCATTCACATAGACATATGAGGTTAACAATTAAGTGATGTTCATGTAACCTAATTGCCTTCCAATTAACAGAAAATAGTAGTGATTAACACATAAGGATCTTTTAACAAGCTTGGCAAGATAAATTAAACACAAATAAACTATTTAATATAGTAATTAGTCTAATAATCAAAGCTTCATTCAATCATAAACACAAAGTAAAAGGTTTTTACACCTAAATCAGAAACTAAATACAGAAAAGTACCACCATAGAATGCTAAACATGGTCACGTCAGCAAACCATATGATAATCAACATGTATCCGCTCTCCAATCCTTCCGATCTCCGCTTCCGTTAGCTTAACGGCCTTCCGGCCGCCTTCTAGACCCTCAAAACGGCTTAACAGAAGTTAATTGTCGACTAAATTAGGTTAGAAGTCGAATCCTCCCTCCTGGTTAGCTAAAAATCGATATTTATAATCTTTGTGGCCGACCTAAGTACGCTGGGCGTACTTAGAATTACGCAGCGCGTACTCAAGATAATCACGCGATCAAGTTTATCCGGTGCAAGCATGTACGCGGCGCGTACCTTTAACTTACGCGGGGCGTAAGTTACTCTGGTCATTACACTGGGCGTAATCACTCTGGACGCGGGGCGTAAGTTACTCTTTCAGCATTTTTGATTTCTTTAAGCTTCTAAGCTCGGTTTCCGCTTCAGTCTTTTCTTTTGTGGTTCATTGGCAACGAATAGCTGCAAAATATAATTCAAAGTATTATGAGTACTTTTTAGTTCTAAAATAGAATAAATAAGGCCAAAATATTAAGATAAAGTGCATAAAAATATATATAAAAATACACATATCAAAATACCCCACACTTAGCCTTTGCTTGCCCCCAAGCAAATTTACTTTTATTTTACCAATATTGCACTAAACAATCCATTTAAAACTCAGCCATTATGCCAAGACCTCAACGCGTACATTTGTGTCTAATATTTTCCTAAAGTACCCCCCAATATTTTAAATACTCACAATCTTCATAAACACTCGCCCACTTTTTCCGAACAATGCTCATTTTATGCAACCCTCCGAATCCATCCGCAGAAAACCTCCTAACCTCAAGGTATTTTTAGTTGAGCAACCTAAGCATACATATTCTAGAAAATTACAACTTTCCGATACCACTATGGAGCTTTATTTGAATTCTTCATTTCTTTGGCAATTTGATCTTTGATTTCTTTGAATTCAACACCTTATTTGAATTGATTTCTGGTATCTTCAACTTTTTGAATTTCTTCAGAATTTTGATCTTTTGATCTTCACTTTAATTGCTCCAAAATTCTTCAAACTTTTTTCGTAATTCTCTTTCTTTTCTTTTTTTTTCATGTAACTCACTTTTTTTTTCACTCAAAACCCTACATGCTTAAGCAGAGGCGCTCAACCTCAACCTTTATTGGTTAATGATAATAATTTTCCTGGATACATTTCAGGTTTAGGCTGCTAAACATATTGCATCCCTCAAACCAAGCGGGGTTGTGTTTTTGTTCCATGATTTCACTAAAATAAGGGAGGCCACAAATGCACTATAACGTATATTGGCTCAACTAAACATTTGAGTTCTCATCGGATCATTTCATACAATATTAGCAGAATTTAAATTATCACTAGATTTTTTTAAACTATACTATTATTTCAAGTTTTAAAATTTTTAAATTTCCTAAATTCTAGCAATTTCATTTTCTTAATTTTAATTTACTTTTACCGATCCCCTACCCCACACTTATTTCATACAATGCCCTCATTGTATGCTAAAACAAATTAAGAACATAAAAAGAGAGAAAAAGGAACAGACTCCCCTGGGTAGTTGTGGCGAGATCGAATGGGGCTGCTACAAGTTGCTTCAAATTTTGCCGAAAGACTGAAAACTGGAACTGCTGCCTCTGAATTTGCCGAAAAATAAAATCAAGACCGCCATCTTCAAAAATGTGGTGCAAAATATTGCAAATAAATGCAAAGTATAGTAACCATGACGTGGGAAAGTGTCGACCACGTCGTCTCGTCAAGAATGACATCCTCTACTCGCGATGAAAAATCCCCCATAACATAGGAAAGTGTCAACCATGTCGTGGCAGCCGGGACGATACTTCTTCCTCGCGTCGAAATAAAACTCTATAGTATGGGAACTGCTCATCCATATTATAAGAGTCAAAACATCGTAATAATGCCAATCTTCAAAACGATCGCTCATGAAATAAATATGCACCCCACACTTATGACAAATCATGGGTATCGACTATAATCTTCAACTCTCATACCGCTCTCTCTAGCAACAGTCGGACCTAGCTGCTGAACTTACTGCCAGCTTCCTAAGGGCGAAAAATTCTGCAGAAATCTAAACAACCAAAGAGCATGAAAACCGAACTAAATCAAAGTTTAATTACATACCAAATACTAAAAACTAAACTAAACTAAAAATAACAAAAAACAAATAAAACAAAATAAAAAGGATCACTCGTCATCTCCATCATCATGTGGCTGTGTCCCAGAAGTACCGGCCCCATCAAATCGTGACTGGAATGGTGGTGGAAAGGGAACCGAATACTGAAACCCCTGGTGAGCAAAGAATGCATTCAATGCATTCCCTTGCCACCGTTGTTGCGCGTCCACATGTGCAACATACTCGCTAAGACGGTCAATGCCCTGAGCCAGATAGCGCATATCAATCTCCCGCTCAGGTCCCTGCTGCGCTCCCCGAGGAGCAGGTCGACGCCGCTGGACCCGTCTCGGCTGTGGCTCGGCAGCACCCTCCTCATCTGCCTCATCATCTGCTCGAACTCTCAAAACACCATCACCTCCCCGCTCTAATACGCGCATCGACTCCAATAGCTGAAGACTCATCGGCCTCATGTCGTGAAACACCATCGATCTCGTGATCTCACGTGTCATCAACTGGTATGATCGAGCTAACCGTGTGATAAAATGCCCTCCGCATATCGGGCTATCTCCCCGAAGTCCCCTGGCCCTCCGTCCCAAGTATGCAGCTAACGCGACTGGAAGGTTCAGGTGCCTCCCTGGAGTAACTAGTGCCCATAGAAAATACAGGTCTGTCGAAGGCACTCTCTCACTATTCTTGTGATGCGTGAGAGACATAGAAATCAACCGGTGCAACATTCGGTATGTAGTGGACCGAATCATCCCCCCTCGAGCTGTAGATGGTGTATACACTCCTCCTGTAATCTCGGCCCAAAATGTGTTCTCATTATAGTCCGCCGGCCGTTCCGTGAGACAGTCAGCAAGGAATGTCGGGAAGTGGACACTCCTCGTCTCGTCGGCTGTGTAAATACCCACCCGAGTAGCTAGCTCTATCACGCTGCATTCCCGGCTCACTCCTCCCAGTCTGAAAGCAAAGGCTGTCCTGTCATCGAGTGGCTTCCTAGGATCATAGGAAACTGTAGCGTAGAACTCCAGCAAAAACTCCCGATACACAGGCTCCTGGATCCTGAACAAACGCGCCCATCCCTGACACACAAACAATTCCACACCACTCGCGTCCGAGTGTGTGTATTGCAAAAATTCCTGGATCAATGCAGCAAGTCCGGTCCTGGTAGCCAATTCCCAATCAAATGAGGGTGCAATATCAATCTCCTTTGTGAGAAGCAAGCTCAAGTTGGTGACATAACGCGCCCGGGTAGCATCGTTCAGCGTTTGCGGAAATTGTAAAAAACGATGATCGGTCACATCCTCGGGAGGGTTGGTTCTTTGTGTCCTTCGAGCCATAATCTGCACATATTAAAAAAAACACAAAACCAAACCAAATATCACAGCATTAATAGATTTTTAAACCAAAAAAAAATGGAGCTGGACATTGAGCTTACGCGGGGCGTACGTCCAGCGTACGCAGGGCGTAAGTCTGAGTTCACGAATCTGTCCTTTTTTTTTTCTAAAATTAATACCCATCTCAAAAAAAACTGTCAATTTAAGCTCATACACAGGTTGTCTAACAAGTCAAACACATGGGGCATACATGTTAGCAAACGGAACCAACCGTGTGGTCCAAGGCAGTAGGATAAAAATCGGGACCTCCAAAAAAATATGAATCATTACCTTAAAAACATTTAACAGGAAACATGTATAGCGGTCAATAATCGAAGCCAGAGTCAAGAATTCGAAGTTACAGGGGTACGCTAGGCGTACGACCCCAAGCTCAAATCGATGGTGTGGGACGGAATTAAGACGAAATTAGGTTCAAGGGTTTAATGTATTAAGCGAAATTGGTCCTTTCAAGCCCTAATCAACACATACAATTGCGAAATCGGTCCTAATTCAAGAACCCCATAAACCCTAGATTTCGAGCAAAAGCTAAATGCAGCTTATTCCTTCGATTAAAACACGAATATATGATATTGAGTAATCGAAAATCTTACTTGTGTGTTGAATTTGACAAGAAAAGAAGCAAAATCGAGATTATTGGATGAAATCGCCGTCACAGTCCGTGTTTGAGAGAAGAGTTGTGAACAGAATAAAGAAGAAGTCAACGGGTCAAGAGATATACCTAGTCGCTGTGTTACGCGGGGCGTAACTCAAGGGTACGCGGGGCGTAACCCCAACACCCTGAGATGTTCATCCGCGATTCGGGTCTTGAATTACGCTTGGCGTAATGTAACTTACGCGGGGCGTAATGTTCATATGAAAATTTCATTTTTTTCTTTTAATTGAATTTCCTTTTCTTTTTAAACATTTAATCTAGGGACTTAAAACTTATTTATTTTTTTTCCTTTTTAATTTCTTCAGCTAATGATGACTTCACGATGAGTGATAAAAAAAAAAATTAAAAATGTGAGACATCATAACCACTTATCTTTGTCGAGATCAAACGACAACGGTTGATCAAAAACCTTTGCATGCAAGAATTGGTTACGAAAATACCCGCTTTCGGGACCCGTTAGAATATTTCCCTTGTTTTCCTTGCACCTTTAACTAAAAGCAGAACAAGAAGTGACCTAACTAGTCAAGAACAGCAAGAGCTCGGTCTTCCACTTAACCACCACAATACGCCTTGCTATACTACGCCTCATGGATTGAGTTGGACAAATCAACAAAGTAGTAGGCTAAGCAGGTCAAGAATTCCCTAGTCGCTTTCATTCCCGAAACCCATGCAGAAAGTAAAGTCAAGCAATGTGTACAATCCCAAATTCCTGCAATAAAAACAAGAACCTTCCCGACAAGTGAAATGATATCATCGAAAATCAAACTAAAAATAAAAGCTAAAAATAAAAACTAACTACAAACAAATAACGAATAATCAAATAAAATAAATTAATGACGAGCCGTTCCCCGGCAACGGCGCCAAAAACTTGATGTGCACAAAAGTACCCACTAATTTTAATATTTATAACCTAACAAACTTAGACTATCTATGCACTTATAGGCAGTGTACCTAGTCAGATTACAGTATAGCTTAGGTAAGTCGGGTGTCGATCACAGGGAACGGTGGATTAACTTAATATATTTGATTATAGGTTACAGGTTACACGAAAATAATAAAATGGTTTAATAAATCAATTAACAACTCTTGATAAACTAACAGGAAAGCACATCTCTTCAGGTACTTGGGTTTAGATAAATTACACCTTAAAACATAGACAATTGCATACACAAATTCATTTATTCAATGTTCACCGATTCCTAAAATGATTAGATTCGCGTTCACTATAACTAATCCTTTAGCAAACAAGTCAATTCAAACAGTGATCAGTTGATTAAACTAACATGCTTCCTAGTGTTCAGTTCGTATCAAGCAAGACTTGTAAATATAGTTAATCAATGTAGACATTTAATCAACCTCTTGTTGATGGTTTCTCAACAAACTCACACATTAATCTTCCTATTTTCTTATTAATCTTAGTTTCATAATCATTACTTCCAAGCATACGTTTTAGCATTCACATAGACATATGAGGTTAACAATTAAGTGATGTTCATGTAACCTAATTGCCTTCCAATTAACAGAAAATAGTAGTGATTAACACATAAGGATCTTTTAACAAGCTTGGCAAGATAAATTAAACACAAATAAACTATTTAATATAGTAATTAGTCTAATAATCAAAGCTTCATTCAATCATAAACACAAAGTAAAAGGTTTTTACACCTAAATCAGAAACTAAATACAGAAAAGTACCACCATAGAATGCTAAACATGGTCACGTCAGCAAACCATATGATAATCAACATGTATCCGCTCTCCAATCCTTCCGATCTCCGCTTCCGTTAGCTTAACGGCCTTCCGGCCGCCTTCTAGACCCTCAAAACGGCTTAACAGAAGTTAATTGTCGACTAAATTAGGTTAGAAGTCGAATCCTCCCTCCTGGTTAGCTAAAAATCGATATTTATAATCTTTGTGGCCGACCTAAGTACGCTGGGCGTACTTAGAATTACGCAGCGCGTACTCAAGATAATCACGCGATCAAGTTTATCCGGTGCAAGCATGTACGCGGCGCGTACCTTTAACTTACGCGGGGCGTAAGTTACTCTGGTCATTACACTGGGCGTAATCACTCTGGACGCGGGGCGTAAGTTACTCTTTCAGCATTTTTGATTTCTTTAAGCTTCTAAGCTCGGTTTCCGCTTCAGTCTTTTCTTTTGTGGTTCATTGGCAACGAATAGCTGCAAAACATAATTCAAAGTATTATGAGTACTTTTTAGTTCTAAAATAGAATAAATAAGGCCAAAATATTAAGATAAAGTGCATAAAAATATATATAAAAATACACATATCATTATCTATGAACATTTAGATCGAGAAAATAAATAGATGTTGAAGATGAAAAGGGCTAAAAAAGAAAAAGAAGAAGTTCAAGTTGTTCTTCAAGTTTCTGAAGAAAAAGTGACTCCAGATGTTCTTGTTGAAGGGGAATCAAGTGGTTCATGTGTTTCATATGAGTTACATTCCGAATCTAGTTGTTCTGAAGATGAATCTCAAAGCAAATCTTTGGAAATCGTGAAAGTGAAGACATTCTGGTCTATTGGAACTCAAACAGATGATTTTTTATGTTCTGAAGTTGTTTTTGAAGGAATGATTCCCTATAGAAGGCTAATAATTCAAGATTTTTAGATTTATCAAACTCCTAAGGATTGTGTTCAAAAGTCCTCAAATGTTCAGATTCAGAAAGGTGAAAAGGTTGTTCAGATTCAAAATTCGTTTATGAAGCCTAGAAATCAGAAAAGAAGGAAGAAGAGGAAGAAGAACAAGAGTAAAATGAAGAAAGTTTGGATTCCCAAAATACAAGTGCCCAATGCTTGTGGAAAAGTTCAGAAAGCTGAAGTCAAGAATGTTTAAAGAAAGTTCCATTCACATTTTTCTTCAGATGAATATAGTAAAAGTTGGAGAAAAGAGAAAAGAGTATTTGGTTGGTTCAATGAAGTTTTTGGAAATTTTTGTTTACCAACTAAAAAGAGGGTATTATTTTCAGAGGATGATAGATTTTCTTCAAATAAATGGGTTTGCAAGAAACGAACTTCAATGTTAAACCTTAAATGGGTTCCAAAAGTCCCATAAAATGTTTTGTCCTTGATTTAAAAAAAAAAACGAAAATGGGGACAAAATCTTGATGAAATCTGGTGGATTTGATTCAAAGATATGATATTGTGTTGAAGAAATCAAATTTATTGTTTTTTTGTGTTAGAATTGACAAAAGTTGAAAAAGTTGAAAAGATGGGGTGAAAATGGACTTTTTCTAAAAAAATGGTAATATTCTGACATATTGCAGTGAACAGTGGGTGCAAGCTGTCATATGTACTTTTGAGTTTTGACATGGGCTAGTTTTGGAACTTTGGATAGATAAAAGGCTCATTCATGTGTTCGTTCTTTGAAGCGAAAGTCAAGAGACGAAAGATCAAGAAACGGAAGTTAGTTGGCTCGTCCCTATGAAGCGAAGACAACTAAGACACGATCCTTACAATCAGAAACGAACTCACAAGCATACAAGCGAAACTCAAGATCACGAAGCGAAGGTAACAGAACCGATCTCATAGAAGCGAACCTCACATACAAGAACCGAACCTGAATCTACTGTTCATAACCGAAAGTTCGGTTGATTTCGGTTTGGGTATGAAATTGAAGCGAACCTGCAATTCGCTTTCGGGTTCTTGATTAGCTTTCGGTTCATGAACAATCGACTGGGAGCGATAGGAACGAAGCTGGATTCACATTCATAGTCGAAACGATGGTTCGTGTGGAATTGTTGCAATGAACTGAAAATCAAGAAACGAAGTTTGCATCTCATCTCAAGAAGCGAACGTCAAGAAGCGAAAGTCGGGGGAATCGGATTCGCTCTGCAACACTCTTGTTCGCGTTCAAGCTTTAAATACGACATTCGTTTGATTAATTATGATTCGCAATTGGAATCAATAGGCGACGACACTCTTCTGCATCGAAATCATTGGATGTTTTGTGATGATTTAGGTGCTGGTTGTTTTAAAAAAAACCACTTCAGACCATTTATTGTTGCGCCGCGCAGCACACACGCAACACTTGGCCCTTCATAGCTGTTTGTTTTTCAGAAAACTTCTAACTTAAAAACTGATGCGCGTGTGCTGCGTGGCGCAACACTAAACCAACTGCTTCTAACTTCTTCACGCCTTAGTTTAACTTACTAAGGCAATCTACAGACGTTAAAAAACAAACATATTTTTTATTACAACAGCCGTTTGTTCCATCTCTTCTGCTACGGAGGATTGCAGAGGTGGTCCGCATACGACTTCATAGGGACTTAGGGTATTGAAATATGGAATCGGGATTTCACGCTTCAAAATCTAAATCGGAAATCGATTCTTTTGTGTCAACAGGTTTCGGAATTGAGGAATATCAAAACTGAATTTGGAATTGTACAACGAAATCGAAATGGAATTATCAAGAATCAAAATCAGATCTTGTTGTTCGATGCTTCACGTATGATCGTTCGGAATTAATATGGCCTACGAATTGATCGAAAATCAGCCTTCAAAATCGTAATCAGGATTCACAGCAGGAACGAAAATTAAAGGGATTGGTTTTTCAAAATCCCAATCGGAATTTAAAATGGCAATCGGAATTCATAGTAAACGAATATTGGTTCAATTTTGACTTTTTGAAGTCCAACAGCGTGTTTCTACTATCCATTGTTGATGACGATACAACTTTCAATTCAAGTCCCCACATTTTACATAGATCGACAGTTTCTACCCCCTTTCACAGTTTCAGCGTCAAATTGGAGAATATGGGTTATATTTTCATCTTGTGCCCCATGATTTTCAGAACTTCACGGATTTTACCCAATATCCAAATTTCTTTTCAAATTTTTTTGGATTTTTACCATTTTTACCCCATCAATCCAAAATATTTTCACTTCTTATTCTTTTCTTTGGTCTTATTCTTTTAAAATCCTTCTAAATAATTGCTTCATTTCTAATCTTTTCTCTAAATTTAAAAATCGAAAAATACAAAATTATTTTTTTTTGTTATTTTTCCAGTTTTAATTTTTTGTGAATTGGGGATATTCCAAAAGAATTTATTTCATCATATCTGACAGGTTTTGAAGATTGTTGCTGATTCTTCTTAACTTTCCAGATTCTCTCCATGGTATTTGTTGAAGATTCAAGGGGGAGTTCGTGTTTGGAAGATTATTTTTTTTATTTCTCTCGCTTTTAAGACCCCATGTGCTGATGAGTCTCACAATTTAGGGGGGAGAAATGCCAAGAAGATCGGAAATCGTTATCTTCATCAGTTTCAACATCTAGGGGGAGATTGTTAAGTATTTGAGATATTGAAACTGATATGGCATATTTGGTTATTTAGGGAAGCCTTTTTAGGGTTAATCATTTTATGATTCCCTACAATTCCTTTACAGTAGAAGTTCTTAATCGAGCTCTTCTAAGGCATTGGTTTTATATTAGGCATGAATTTTATATTTATGGCATATATTTATTGTTCCCTATATATAATCATTATGTTTACTTTTGGTGTAAGATTTTTATCAGATTAGGGTTTTCTCTGTACGTTCATCTCATAATCAATACAAGGAAAACATTTATCAGATTACTTGCATATGATGGTGATTGATTCTTGATTGTTCTTGATATTCCGCATTCGTCATCTCAGATTTATTCCTATCACAATCACATACTTATGGTGTTCAAGTTTTCCACACACATCCATAACTCGATCTCGCCACTACTACCCCAGGGGAGTATGTTCATTTTTCTCCCTTTAATTTCTTTTAAATTATTTTGTGCATTGTATGAAATAAGTGTGGGGTAGGGGGTCGAAAAAGAAAATTTCTAGGACATTCAAAAATTTAAAAATTTAGAAATAGATTTGAAATAATAATCTAAAAATTGAATCTAGTGATAATTTAAAAACCTAAGTTGCTAGTGTTGCGTGGGATGATCCAATGCGAGCTCAAATGTTTAATTAAGCCAACATATGTTATAGTATATTTGTGGCTTTCCAAGTTTTAGTGAAAAGCCATGAGATATGAAAGATAATCTGGTAGTTTATATGGTATAAGAAGTTTTGCAGCATGCACCTGAAATCTATTCAGGAGAGCTTATGTAGTCATTGCACTTAGACTAATACCTCTAACCAATAAAGGTTGAAGGTAAACTCCCTTGCTTAAACATATAGGATTTGAGAGAAAAAAGTGAGATATTTAAAAAAAGAGAGAAAATTACCAAAAAGTTGTAAAAATTTTGGAGCTATCAAAGTATGAAGATCAAAAGATCAAAAATTCTAAAAAATCAAAAAGTTGAAGATACCAAAAATCAAACATAAAGGTGGTGAATTTAGAGAAATCAATGAGCAAATATCAAAGAAGTGAAGAATTCCAAGAGCTCCATTGTGGTATCAAAGTTGTAATTTTTCTAGATTATGTATGCTTGGGTAGCTTAACCAAAAATACCTTGAGGTTAAGAAAGATTTCTGAGGATGGATTCGAATGGTTGCAGAAACGAGTGACGTATAAGCTAAGGGGTGAAGGTTCATAAGGATTGTGAGTATTTGGGATTGGGAAGTTATTAGGAATGTTAGACACAAATATAAACATTGAGGTTTTGGTATAATGGCTGAGTTCAAAATGGATTGTCTTATGTGATATTGGTGATGAAAGTTTGACTTAAAATAAATTAATTTTGCTTGTAGGCAAACAAAAGATAAGTGTGGGGTATTTTGATATTACCGTATTTATACATATTTTTAGGCAATATCATAATACATTTTATTTAATATTTTGGTTATTTTCAAAGATATTTGGTACTTATTGAATTAAATTGCATTTTGCAGCCAAAATGAACATTCTTAAAGAATAGGGACCGAAATTGACAAGAATTGGAATTTGGAGGATGGAAACTTAAAAGAAGAATTCCAACGAGAAACCCAAGTCACGACATGGCAATCAACCTCACAACACGAAGTGTGGTACGAGGGAAGTCAAAATCCTTGCCCGATAAGGATTTGTATCAAAGTCACGACTTGAAACCCTTGTTCACGTTGTGAATCACATATTTTTCCACAACTATTAATTATCCTTCACTCTTATGATTTGATAAGGCTTTTGGAGAGTTTTCTGCAGGAAAGGTATTCTGAGAACCCGATTCTAGAGTCCAGAAAGTGCACACAAAATTCTTTGGAAAGAGATTTGCTTGTAGATTTAGAGATTGAAGAACACATCATTACATTGGTTTGGTTTACTTTAATCATGTCGATTTATGTTGAACTTGTGTTTATGTTTTCAACCATGATTAGCTAAACTCAGTTGCTTTCGTTTAGCTAGATGATACTTTAACTCTCTGATTTAGTTATCTAATTTATGGATTTTAATTGTTGGTTGTATGCATTTGTTTGATTATCATTACCTAGCATGTTAAAGTTGTGATTTATTGCTTGAATTCAGGTTAAGTGTAGCTTAGTGACCATTAAATTACATGAACTTGATTACCTAGTGATTTAGTGACCATTAAATTGCTAGTGCTAGGATCGACCAAATCTTAGCAAAGTTATAAAAGTAACAAATTTAGCTGTGCTAGAGAATATAAATTGTGACCATAATTGTGTTTGTTTAGATAAATCTTATATATCCCATCTATAATTAATAACTAATTCTGTGTTTTACTTATGTATGACCAATCAAGGTAGTTCATGAATTGGTGAAAATATTAGTAAATTTGAACTTGAATTGCTAATTACATAATAATTGGTAACCAACTATAATAATGCATAATTAGTAACTAACTGTAGAGGAGAAGTATATTCGAACTAAACGGAAGTATTTTTAGAATATTGATTAAAATTATTAGTTAATTGTTTAAGTTAGTCTGAACTTGTAAAATCAGATAGAAAAATCCCTTTTAACTTTTGCTTGTTTTATGTTAAATTTTAGCAATTATTTTAGTAAATTAAATTCGTTTCCTGTGTTCGACCCCAACTTACTTTACTATACTATAATCCGACTAGGTTGTAACGCCCGTAGATCCGGGCTAGTCAATTTAGAGGCAATAAGTGTCGAAAATGACTTTTCGGAAAAAGATTATTTATAATAAATAGTCTTGACCAAGTTGTAGAATATGTTTCAAGGTTTCCGTACATATAAAGAACGCCAAAATCCGAGTTATAACGAAGAAGTTATGGCCCGTCGAAGTTTTACAGCAAAACCGGCACGACACCGGGAGACGTAAATAGTGAATTTACGAATGAGAACTTTTTAGCCTTAGTGATCTAAATCAAAGTTGTAGTATATGTTAAACCGAGAACATACAAAAAAAGAACGTCCAAATCTGACTTCGTATGATGAAGTTATGATTTTCTAAGATTTGGCATAGCAGTACACGGCCCGAAACTCGAATTTTAGTTCGAGCGGTTTTTGGCTTACGCAACCTTAATGATAGTTTAATATCTCATTAATAGGAACTCAACGGTAAAAAGATAGACGAAAACGGAGTCTATATGAAGGAGTTACGAATTCTTCGCGGTCATTTAACAGTCTAATCTCCTCCAACCGTTAAATTTAAAATCGGTTGAGAATTAGCCAATGGAGTCAAAAGTAAAGTTGTAGATCTTGTTTTTCCCTATGCGTGGATATAAAGAACGTCAAAAATGGAGTTTGTATGCAAAAGTTATGAATTTTTAAAGATTGGCTGTTTTACCTGCGTCTGGCGCCACTTGTCAGTACCAGACTTCGCCTTGGAGCCTAGGAAAAACTCACAACGTGAACACCCTTTTTCACGACGTGAATTGGCCCAGAAAGCCTATAAATAGAGGCGTAAATCACCCCCAAAACTCACACCTTTCACACTCTTTCTCTCTCATTACCCCCAAACCATCTTCCTCTTTCCCTAGCACCTCCTAGGTGCTAGAGGCGAGTCCCGGAGCGCCAGACGGCTCCAAGAAGAAGAGCCTTTCGGCTCGAGAACGCTGCTCCAGCGGAGCCTAGTTTTCTTTAAAACCCGCTGTTTTGTCGGAAGAAATTGTTTTGATATAACGAAGTGATGTCCGAGTGCCAAGTCACCACTTTATCGTGTGAGTGCATAGTCCCTTTCATCTTACATATAGATATGAAGTATTTTAATATAAATTATGTGCTATGTGTGCATATTGTCTGAATACTTGCTGTCCATGCTGGGTGAAAGATTTTTATACATGTTTTAAATGATTTAAACTGTATATGTATTTTATATCTACAAAATGTGTTGGATAAAACATGGGTAGATGAAATAGTTGTTGTGTGATAACACGATGAAAGACATCAATGTTTACAGTGATCCAGTCATCTAGTAGAGTATAGATGACGACCATGGACGATACTAGACAGTCCAGTGGAACGCTAGTAGGCTCGTAACATGTAGGTTTTTTGAACTAGGTACTCATTAGGTATATTGAACTGAGTGTGTTCACTAGGTATTTTTGAACTGAGTGTGTCAATAGGTATTTTTGAACTGAGTGTGTTCACTAGGTATTTTGAACTAAGTGTGTTCACTAGTTACTTTTGAACTAAGTGTTTACCAGATGTTTTGGACTACGTGTTCACCAGTTATAATCTATAAGCCTTGGTAACGATGGACTTCGTGTCGATTCCTTAGGAATAAATAAACGAGGAATAGCTGATTCTTAGGGTAGATCCTTAAGACTAAAGAAGATAATGGGGATGGGTAATTGGGTTGATTGTTTGATTGTTTAAACATAATAATTATATTATTGTGGGTTGAAAACCCTATGTATTCACTAGGTTTCACAACCTGACCCACTCAGTTTATTTATATCACATGTGTTGATGTGAAGTCACATTACACTGAGAGATTAAAGAGATGTAGATCACTAGTGTAAATAAATGTAAGTTCCGTTTATGCTTATGTTTCTGTATTGACGTTGACATCCCAAACGTTTTAAAATGAATAAAATACGTTTCTTCGAAAATGTTTTGATAACGTATTTATCGTGTTTTACTGGGAACAAATTCCGCAACATTTTTATTAAAAGAAGTGCTCTGATTTTTATAAAGCATAAACAAAATCGGTCTTTTCTGGACGTGAAAAATGGGGATGTCACAGTTGGTATCAGAGCATTTGTTTAAGCGAACTAGGAATGTGGATTTAGTTCTAGACTTAAACTTAGAATGCTAAGCAATGATTGTGAGGAGTGTGTCTAATATATTTAGGTAATACACCTGAATAGACACAAGCACTAACTTATTTTAGGAATGATGCCTAAATTGCTTTTACGTGCTAAATGATTTGTTATGCTTTATGCTATATTTTGATTGGATCTATGGTCTGTTGCCGACCGAATCTGGAAATTTTATGTGTTCAGATTTCTAAACGTTTAGATACGGTATTAGAACTGGCATGTAACTTTTCGGAGTAATAGGTAGATTTGCACGTCTATCGTAAATAAATTTTTTCCTATCTTAAAATTGTCGCCTCGGTACACTGAACGTCTGCTTGGGTGTACAAAACGTCATGGTGAAGACAGACTAGGAAATATCCGAGAAAGATGACAACCTGAGCCTAAGAATTTGATGGGTCATGCATCGGTCATTGCGCCTACGCCCGAACCTATCACAATGGCAGAAGTTCAGGAAGTGATGCGAACCATGATAGACTGAGAAAATAGAGGAAATGAGATGGCTTACGATAGTGAATGATACCTTATCAGAAGATATCATAAGAGAGGTATCTTGCCTTTAGAATACGTCTGATAAAATAGCAGTACGTCTAGAGAAGTACGGTACATCTGAATGTACACATTTGATTGGCGGGATGATAGAACGATTGGTGTATTTCCTAAAATTTTCCTATCATCTGGAATTTCCATCACCAACCAAGTTGAAGCAGGATTGATGATTGAAGATACGCATGGAAGAAGTCCTAGTAGAGTCTAGGGAAAATTTTATGATTATTTGGACACACTCGTATGTGTTAAATTGTATTGTGATTTTAGGATTTGGGGACTGCAAGACAATACTTAGGACAAGTATGAGTAGGTGTGAAAGGTAGTAGATGCATATACTACCGGAAGCACAGGACTTACACTTGGATCAGGGAAAGTCACAAGGTTACCAAGAAGCTAGTAATTGATACCGTTTTATTGAAATATGTCATTGCCATCGTTTCGGTAATGACTAAGAAGATTGTTGTTATTCCAACCCTAGTGGTCATATCAAATCGAGTCCGACTAAGAAGAGTATGTTAAATGGTTCAGAGAACCAAGTCCGATGTAACATCTGACTTAAGCTAGAAGCTTGAAGTGATAGACAATCAAAGTGATCAGTAGAGGTATCGTGATAGTTGCTTGTAGCTAGGAATGCTACCTTTTAAATGTGATTATATCACATTAGAACATGAATGAAGGCATAGTTTGTTCTGGAATTTGGCTCTAAAAGACCTGAGTCCAAGCAATGCATCATACGATGAGAGGTTGTTAGAACATGACCCATCGGTCTATTATGATAACCGAAGGAAGAAACTTATCTCAAGTTTGTTAAAGAAGGAGTCTCCAATAAAGATCGAGATCGTGACATGAAGATCATGACTGAAAGTCTAACATGAGATAAAGAGCGGGTCCAAGATCGGGCACCCTGTAGTCAGGAAGTCTTAGAGTTAGATACTCGTTCGAAGAAACATCAAAGTTATGGTTATTACTTAGGATGAAGAGATAACATATGGAGTCATCATTTGAGCCTTGTTTCGTTGATGATTCCGGGACGTAATCATCCTAAGGGGGAGATAATTATAACGCCCGTAGATCCGGACTAGTCAATTTAGAGGTAATAAGTGTCGAAAATGACTTTTCGGAAAAATATTATATATAATAAATAGTATTAACCAAGTTTTAGAATATGTCTCAAGGTTTCCGTACGTATAAAGAACGCCGAAATCTGAGTTATAACGAAGAAGTTATGGCCCGTCGAAGTTTTACGGCAAAACCGGCACGGCACCGGGAGACGTAAATAGTGAATTTATGATGGAGAACTTTTTAGCCTTAGTGATCTAAACCAAAGTTGTAGTATATGTTAAACCGGGAACATACAAAAAAAGAACGTCCAAATCTGACTTCGTATGTGGAAGTTATGATTTTTCTAAGATTTGGCATAGCAGTACACGACCCGAAACTCGAATTTTAGTTTGAGCGGTTTTTGGCTTACGCAACCTTAATGAGAGTTTAATATCTCATTAATAGGAACTCAACGGTAAAAAGACAGATGAAAACGGAGTTCGTATGAAGGAGTTACGAATTCTTCGCGGTCATTTAACAGTCTAATCTCCTCCTACTATTAAATTTAAAATCGGTTGAGAATTAGCCAATGGAGTCAAAAGGAAAGTTGTAGATCTTGTTTTTACCTATGCGTGGATATAAAGAACGTCAAAAACGGAGTTCTTATGCGATAGTTATGAATTTTTAAAGATTGGTTGTTTTACCTGCGTCCGACGCCACTTGTCAGTACCAGACTTCGCCTTGGAGCCTACGCAAAACTCACGACGTGAACACCCTTTTTCACGACGTGAATTGGCCCAAACAGCCTATAAATAGAGGCGTAAATCACCCCCAAAACTCACACCTTTCATACTCTTTCTCTCTTATTACCCCCAAACCATCTTCCACTTTCTAAAGAAGTACTCTGATTTTTATAAAGAAGTACTCTGATTTTTATAAAGCATAAAGCATAAACGGAAGTATTTTTAGAATATTGATTAAAATTATTAGTTAATTGTTTAAGTTAGTCTGAACTTGTAAAATCAGATAGAAAAATCCCTTTTAGCTTTTGCTTGTTTTAGGTTAAATTATAGTAATTATTTTAGTAAATTAAATTCGTTTCCTGTGTTCAACCCCAACTTACTTTACTATACTATAATCCGACTAGGTACACTGCCTATATGTGCAATAAATAATAGATAAGTAGTTAGGTTATAAATTTAAAACTACATAGGTATATCTTTGCACACATCAGTCAGTAACCATTACTGCAAGCCGAGTTGATAAAAATGATAGTCAATTTGTGTAGGATTTAGTAATTAAACATGTATAATGTTTTATAGTTGTAAACACTTAATTTGTTTTTGTGTTATGGACCTATAAACTTATGGTTGTATTATTTTCAAACTTGAACAATTATGTTTAAGATTTAAATCCTGATATGAATTATACTTGAGTTTTTAAGTCAAAAGAGTTGGATTTGGCCCTTCAGCCTTAACCACGACGTGGTGATAGGCTTACCATGACATGATGATTGTTTGTCACCACGATATTTCATCCATGGGTGCCACGTCGCGGTGCCGTCATGGGACCAAAATCCTAAGGCTCGGTTTCTTAGCCATATTTAAAGAATGATGGGACTAGGTTTTCTTTCAACCCTAACCTCCATCCCTTTAGAAGTGTCCCTCCAAAACCATTGCCTCCTTTTCTCCTCTAATCCCTTTTTGGTGTGTTTGGTTGCATTTTGGAAGAAGAACATATCCTTTGGAGCTTGTAAAGAGATTATTGATGAGGTTCATTAGCTTGTGCATTCCTTAGACCTTTGTAAGTGTCTTAATCTCCATTTTAATGGTTTAAATTCATAGATCTAGCTTATTATGGAATTGTAGTTCCTTTTTATGGATTTAGTGGAAGTAGAGGGAAGGACTCCGGATAAAGTTTGCAACTTTGTCAATTTCATGTGTCCATAATGACTTCTATCTTTTAGATCTAGAGCCAAAAAGTGTTTTGGGGCCATGCAATGAAATAAGTCACATTTTGCCTATTTTGACCTAAAATGGTGTAAGGCATGCGTGGAGTGTTCATATTCATAAAGTTAGGATTTTTATGGATCATCCTTGCATGATGAAGCCTCGTGGAAAGTTGGAATGTTGGTCCTAAAGGATTAAAGACTTAATAAGAAGATTTTAATCTACCTGGTGAACCACAGTGTGGCAAAGGGTTGGCCACAGTGTGGTGAGCTCTTGTGTCGGGATTAGGTTGTCTTTACCACGTCGAAAAGCTATTGGCCAAGGTATGGCAGGTTCAAGGATCGCGAATGGATATTTTAGACTATGACATGACAAGGGTTTTGTCACGGCGTGGTGGCCTGATGAGTTGACTTTTGACAGTTGTCTTTTTGGATTAGGTTTGACCTTGGGTCAAATGTTAGGGTTTAGGTCGTAGGTTAAGAATTGACCTTGGAATATGTGTCTAGGTGGACGTGGTGCCCGCCTTTCCGTATTATGAGCTGTAGAGATTGCTGCTTGTCTGTGGGATGAGTTTTCTCACTATGTTACTCTATGATGTGTTGGATTTGAGCTGCTGATAGCTCAATGTTGCTGATAACCCAACGTGTTGTAGTAAGCTGTTGCTAGCTCGGGGTTGCTGATAACCTAAACAGCTAACATTGAGTTGCAAACTCAGGGTTGATGATAACCCATAGTTGTCTTATTTGTTGTGGTGTGTTGTATGTGATACTTTGGGGAACTCACTCAGCTTTGACTTACAATGTGAATTCAAATGTTTCGGATACTTCTGAGGACCGAGGCAAGGTGAATGCGTGATTGTACACATCATCAAATGGTTTTCATGCTTTTAGAGTGATGTTATGCTGATACTCTGATTTTATAATAAAATGTGAATAATGATTTTGATGATTCCGGGTTATGAAAACTACTGTATATTTTTTAAAAAATGTAAAGATTTTACTGTGGTTTTTGGGACATTACATTATGATATCTTTAAATTGTATGTAATTTTATTTGATAAATTATTTGATTCTTAAGGTGTTTTTTCGAAAATTTAAATGGATCAATTGGGTTCAATCTGCTTAGTAAATATAGCCCGTTGCAAAAACAATAAAATGTCAATTCGATTTCAACCAATTTACTAAAAACTAGGCGAATGCCCGCGCGTTGCGCAGAAACACCTATATAGTTGAAGTCTTTACAAATATATGATTTTTTGAATATAACAATAACGTTGTTGTTAAATTTGATATAATAATTTCTATATACTAAACTGATATAATATATTGATTATTTTGAATCATATGATAATATATACATTTATTATAACTTCATAATCTCAATTGTTTGAATGACTTCTACCCGCGAGTTATACATGAATAAAATTAAATATAATATATGATTTGATGTTATTTATAGTTGTTTTTATTGTTAATTAATTTTTTAAAATTTATTTGCTTAATGTTTTAATTTCTATCATTATAATTATTTAAAACATCAAACATTGTTTTTTTTATTTTAAAGCTAACAATATAATCATTTATATAGAGTTGTTTTTAACTATTGTTATAGTAAGTTATTTTAAGCTACTTATTTGGAAACTTTTAACGATTATAAAAATATATTTAAGAAATATTTTAGTTAAATTGAAATTACAATTTAGTTTTTGCTTTTATCACTACATATTATCACTTTTAACTATTTACAAACATTCTTTAGTTTTTTTAAATGAAACTGAAAATTATATTTGAGTTGACATTGTAATGCGCAGAAATACCTATATAGTTGAAGTCTTTACAAATATATATTTTTTAAAATATAACACTAACGTTGTTGTTAAATTTGATATAATAATTCGTATATTAATTTGATATAATATATTGACTATTTTGAATTATATGATAATATATAAATCTATTATAACGTCATAATCTCAATCGTTTGAATGACTTCTACTCGCGAGTTACACATCAATAAAATTAAATATTATATATGGTTTAATATTATTTATAGTTGTTATTTTTAACTAATTTTTTAAAATATATTTGCTTAATGTTTTAATTTCTATCATTATAATTATTTAAAACATCAAACATTATTTTTTGATTTTAAAGGTAACAATATAATCATTTATATAGAGTTAGTTTTAACTATTGTTATTATAAGTTATTTTAAGCTACTTATTTGAAATTTTTTAACGATTATATAAATATATTTAGAAAATATTTTAGTTAAACTGATATTACAATTTAGTTTTTTGCATTTATCACTATAATTTATCAATTTTAACTATTTACAAAATATTATTTGGTTTTTTTAGTGGAACTGAAATTTATGTTTAAGTTGACACTGTAATGTTATATTTAAATTAACAATTTAAGTATTCTGTCCAAACTGTTCAAAAATTGTAGCTTTAAACTGATAATGGTTTACATGCAACAACATTTTAAATCTAATAAATTAAGTATAATATGTTACAATTTAAAGAAATAACTTTATAAATAGAAGTAAAGATATTATTATTTTAAAATTGAAACTTAGTCTATTTATGATTACACTTTAGGTTTGATATTTATTTAACCTTATTAACCAACTTACAATCATGATTAGAAAGACACTACAATTTATCACTTTTAACTATTTATAAAATAACGTTTGGGTTGTTTAAGTTAAATAAAATTTATATTTAAGTTGAGCCTATAATGTTATATTTTAATTAATAATTTAAGTATTTTATACAAATTGTTCAAAAATTATACCTTTAAAATGATAATGGTTTACATTCAACAATATATTAAAACTAATAAATTAAGTATAATATGTTAAAAGTTAAAAAAACATAATTTTATAAGTAGAATTAAAGATATTATTTTAATATTGAAATTTAGTTTATATATAAATACACTTTAGATTTGATATTTATTTAACCTAATTACCAAATTATAATTATTATTATAAAGAAATTGAAAAGTCATGGGAGTTTCAAATGAATGTGGTAAAAGGAAAAAAAAATAAGGATTTCAAATGAATGAGATTTAAGAAAAAATGATAGCTTTATAAGTATGTATGATGTTGGATTGAGTTGAAAATTCTCAACGCCTTACTTAATCAAGTTGGGTTGAATATAACTTTTCAGCATATTTAATTAAATATCTCAACCTGACCAACCCAAGGGTATGAATTGACATTTTTTAAAATAGAAGGGTCGATATGAAACTTTATATATACTTATTGTTACCCCTTTCTATATATACACATCTACAAACACATATTGAACACTTCGAACAACACAGAGAGACACATGGCAGACCTAGAGAGCCAGAGTATGCGACTTGCACCGGCCGGCGTAAAGAGCGATGAACAACCGTCTACAACCACCGCAATTTTCAGAAAACCGAAGTACCAGGAAAGCAGCAAGTGCATCGTTTACGTACTCGCCGCCATCGTCTTCCTTGGCACACTCTTCTTAATTTTTGGTACGGTCTTTCTTCGCGTAAACAATCCTAAGCTCCGGCTACGCACCGTTTCAATTCAAAATTTCCAATACGAGAACACGAATTCAACGTCGCTGAACATCACGATGTTAACCGAGGTGACGATCGACAACGAAAACTTCGGCCGATACGACTTCGAGAACTGCAACGCTGTTATTTTGTACGGGAACTCTACGATTGGTGGCGGAGTTATTTCCGGTGGCCGTGTTGGCGCGAGAAACATTAAACCGGTTAGTGTTACGATGCAAATTAGATCTGAGAATTTGAATATTAGCGGCAGTGGTAGCGATAGTACGGAACTGATGGAGATTATAAGCTATGCGAAGATGACAGGTAGAGTTCATGCTCTGACGATTGTCGATCGGAGAAAAACAATTGAGATGAATTGCACGATGACTCTCAATTTGAGAAGCCGATCGATCACGCACCCGTTATGCAGCTGAGATTCACGATGATCATGTTTGTAAATCGAACCAATTATACAGTAGAAATATCAAATATGGAAACTCTGTACATGAATACTTTGATTCATGTAACATTTTGATCAATATACAGATTCATAACATTTTTTAAAATTCATTACTAAGATCATTATCAATATGATCATATTTTTTTCATCGAGTTATGAGTATAATTTCATGATTTTTGGATTATAACAAAAGGAAAAGTTTGTTATCATCATCAACTGTCATAACTAAGTAACTAACAACATCAATTGTTTAAATTGTTAGTTGTGATGAATCACAAAATCAACATAAAGAATACGTAAAATCGATCATCAATATTAGATTGAAACGTTTGTGGATATAGAAAAATGTATTCAATGTTATAAAATTTAAGGTTTGGAATTGGGTCCCATATGAACAACTTGCTTTAAAGATCATTGAATAAAATGATAGATACATTAAACAAAATCAAAAGCTAAATTATGTATATTTATTATTTACAGATAGCGTGTGTAAGAAATTAAAAATCCTATGATATAGTTGTATTAGTCAAATACTTTGTTATTAGAAAATTAATCCACAATAACTTGGACCAAATCATAGAAAGTGATTTGAATTGTGGAAATATCAAACTAGAAAGTGTCAACATATTTGAGCCGGCGAATACTAAACATTCGTTGAAGTCTTGAAAAAATGAGAATTTCGATGAAGATTCACTTGGTTAAGCAAAAACGTTCACATATGCATATGTTTATCTATTTTATTGATTTATTAGATCTTATTCTTGAATTTTGATTCACATACAATCTACAAAAGGAAAACAAACTGAAGCCTTTCTAAACAACAAAATTTATAAAGGAAAACAAAAATGATAACTTGGAAAAACTGTTTTATCACCGTTCAACTGATTTAATTAAATTAATTAAACTATTTGGTAGTCATGAGATATGTTCGGTAAAAATAATTATTAACTGAAAGCTGTAATGTTTTTTAGTAGGAATGTTTGATAAGAGTAGTTTGTACCTTTTATTTGAGTAAAACTCTTTGGTAAGAATGGTTATAAAATTTTAAAATATATGCAATTACATAAAATGCATGGTTTTTTGAAGCACAACCTAGTAATTTTTTTTATAAAGGAAAGTGACACATATATGTCCTATAAACTTACTAGGGTTAACCATTTTAGTTACTTAGGTTGTGTTTAGTTACGGAAAAACGATTTTCATTTTTTGTTTTTCCTTTTTCCTTTTTAGTTTTCGTTTTAAGTTTTAAGTTTTCATTGGAAAATTTAGAAAACGTGTTTACTTAAAACTTATTCAATTTTCATTTTCAATTTTACAAAATTAGAAAACATGTTTAGATGTGTACCTTTCTATCGGTTTTAATTTTTAGAAAACGGTAGTAATGGTACGGGTGGGGGCGGCGACAACAATTGTGGCAGTTGTGGTGATGGCAGCGACGTTGGTGGTGCTGGTGATGGGGTAGTGGTGGTGGTGATGGTGATGGTAGGTCGGTGATTGTGGTAGTGGTGTTGGGTAGGTGTGTGTGTGTGTTTGTGGGGGTGAGTGTGGGTGTGTTTGTGTTTCTGTGTGTATTTGTGTGTGTGTGGGGGGGCTTGGGAGTGAGTGGATTTGGGTAGGTAGGGGTGTGGTGGGTTGGGGGTAGGAAAATTTTGGAATTAAATGATTATCGGTTTTCCAAAAATTTCCAACTTCTTTGTAATTTTAGAAAACGGAAAATTTTCATTTTCCGTGCAAAATTTAGAAAAATAGATGAACTAAACGCATTTTCAAAATTCTCATCTTTCTTGGAATTTTTTTTTCCGGAAAACAACTCATTTTTCCGCAACTAAATGCATCCTTAACTTTTTAAGTGGCTTTATGAGAGAACGAAGTGTATGAAAACCTAGTAATTTAGTCCCTCTTATTTATTATGCCCGGTAACCCCGCCACATCATCCCCATTTGACACATCATCGATGACATGAAAAAAATCATAATTATGTCCAGTGACCCAAACAATGTCGTCTGGAATGTGAATCGTAAAGGGCACGTATGTACTATTCCACCCGCCTCTGTATAAAAGTAGAAGATTGTGCCCTAAAATGACGCAATTCGAAACCCGGTTACCCTAGCTGCACCCTTAACTTCAATACTAATCGGCAAAACCATGCTTTCACAGTCATCTCCAAATCACACCTGGTAACCCAAATATAGTTGGCACATGGCCGAGAATGTCTCCAACGGAGTCACTCATGAAGACATGGCGATCAATCTGCTTCGGACACAGTTGGAGCTATCACTTGTAAGGGAGGAGATTGCAAACGACATTCGTGAACTACGATGTAGCGTCACTAGAGACTTGGACGCCCTAAACCATTAAGTCGATCATGTTAGGGCTGGCCATCTCGATCTGTCTAATATGGTTGCTGATTTGAAGAACCATTTATGTTCACTACAAGCATCATATGTAAACATTGTCTTGGGTAAAAACAAGTGCAATAAAGTCAAATGGGTTTTTGGGGCTTTTGATGCCACTGTTGTGGGGGTGTTAACCTACAAGTTCTTAAAATGACTGAGGAACTTTGGGTTACAACATTTCTGTCGTGGGTTTGTATTTTGTTATGATGTGCATATGGTTTATTGTCCTTATTAGTAAGTGTTTTGTTTCTTGTGTTTTTGTTTTTGGTGGTAGTAGTTAGTGGTCGTGGTTGGTGTTTTTGTGATCGTGTTGTTGTGATGATCATTTTTATTGTAATCATAGGTGATGGTAGTCGTATGTAGTAAGATGCAGATACAAATCATGTTTTAACTTGTCTAATGGATGTAAAGATGTAACACAAACCCATGAATGAAATGTTGGTTAAGTTAAAATATTGTTGTTATAGCTCTGAATATGCATGTAATTTGTATAGAAACAAATCATTAATCATATATGTGATTAAGTAATACCTAGATTCGTTGATTGTATAGGGACAACATGACAAAGTCAAACTCTTTTAAACAAACAAAACATGGTAACAATGTTTCTGTTGGGGACAAGGGACAAAATAGAAGAATCTAATACATGATGCAGCTTCTGATGAGTTTTGAGCATAACAACATCCTATGTGATCATGCAATCCTAATTGCTTTGGATCTAAGTTTTTCTCTAGTTATACATGAAAATAGAAATTCCAAAGCAACAACCCTAATACTAGCATACAATTTTGAAATCTATATGAAAACTAGGGTTAGAAGATTACCTTGCTTGCTATCTAGTAATAACAAGAGTTTCTTGGATGATCTTGACTCTTGAAAGCTTTAGTGCCTCAAGTGTTGCAACTCTAATGGAGTCACAAACACCAATAGCAAAGGATGAATGAGAGAGGAAGTAAAACACTTCTGAAAATCGGTTAGGGTTCTCCAAGAATGCATTGGCCGAAAAGCATATGCTAGGGGGTCTTTATATAGCTGAGGTTGCTAGGGTTTTCAGGTGGAAACCCGAATTTCCTTGCTTAGGCCTTAAGCAGTCCATGGACCTCCATAATATAAGCCTTGGACGAAATTCTATAGGGACTCCTATAGCTTTCGTCCACTCCCTTCTAAAGAAGTCCATCAGCCCAACTCTACAACTATCATTGATTTGTAAAACCAGTCCCCGTACTTTTGATCACTTCCTTTAATCCCAAAATTAATATCAAATTAATTTCTGATTAAACATTAATTGAATAATATGATTTCTAATTAATACATTATTCTTATAATATATTAATAAATCATTTATTAACCTTTTTCTCCAAAAGCCATCCTATCAAACTGCTATGGTGAAGGCAACCCAAAAGGACAATGCTACTATCAAATCAAGTACATACCAATTATAGTTATGGGCTTAGACACCTAATCCAATAGGCTCCCACTTGGATAAGTCTAATAACTAAAATTGCAAGTATGAATTCATAATCTGATTAGCAATCATAGCTTTCAAAAGCTGCTGTCGAACTCTAACCTAGTCAATGACGCATCCTTTAGATAAGGGATCATATAATCCTCCGTTCTGCAAGATATCGTGTGGACAAAGACACAGAACAAAATCATTCTCAATGTCAAACAGTTTGTTTCCCGATTTCAGATTTGTTTGACAACTAACTTAATTGAATACATTAATTCAGTCCTGATTGGGTCCGACACATAAGTCAACACAAAATCATCGAGGGGCTCAAGATATGGCTTCAATGCTTGGGAGAAAAGGAACATATAAACTTTAACTTATATGCTTGTACTATTTACTCATCAAATCGTACACAACAATACGTTTAACAAAATCAAGTTACGGATGCGTTTACGCATTATCAATGACAACCAACTTGTAAACAACAACTCATATATCTCGGTTTAAAGATTATATGATATTATCATCTCACAATTACTCGTGATAAATTCCATGAAGTAATTAAAACAAGCGTGGGTTTAATCCAATACTCAATTCCTATTTCAGGATTACTCATGAACGTTGCAAAAAAAGTTTGCTATGTCTAAGCACTTAGACAATCTACAAGCAATTTCATGATAATCTTCATTCATTACTTACTTCCAAAGTATGATTGACTGTGGATAATTTGAACAATCCAATTATTAAGGAAATAAAACATGAAAAAGAAAAACACAAAATAAACAATTGACAAAACATAGTAAACAATACTTATATATAAATTTACATTATATAATCACCAAATGTCAATTACATTTATCTATTACAAGTTTTTACAAAATCTGTCTAATCACTAAAACTAATATCGTCCTTCAGACCAATGCTCATCGCATGCTAAACGTGTTTAATCCTACTCAAACCCTTTGTGAGAGGATCTGTAGGATTCTCTTCTGACGATGCCCTCTTGACGAAGAGGAGTCTTTCTTCTACCTGATGACTGATGAAGTGGTATTTTCTGTCGATATGTATGGATCTGCCATGATCCCTTGGTTCCTTGGTTAAGGCAACCGCTCCTTCATTATCGCAAAAAATCTCCATGGGCTCCTTTATGGTTGGTACAATTCCAAGGTCTCCAATAAAGTTGTTCAACCATATAGCCTCTTTCGACGCTTCGCTCACAACCATGTACTCTGATTCGCACGTTGAATCAGCCACGGTATCCTGCTTGGAACTTTTCCAAGTTACTGCTCCTCCATTAAGGGTAAACACACAACCTAACTGAGAACGAAAGTTGTCTCGGTCGGTCTGAAAGTTGGCGTCACTATACCCTGTCACTCTCAAGTCATCATTTCCACCAAGTACAAGGACCCAATCCTTAGTCCTTCGCAGATACTTAAGAATGTTCTTAACTGCTATCCAGTGAGCTCTACCCGGGTTCCCTTGATATCGACTTACCATGATCAATGCAAAAGCCACATCAGGGCGAGTGCATGTCATAGCATACATGATCGAGCCAATGACAGAAGCATATGGTACTCGACTCATTTCCGCTATCTCTGCATTGATACTCGGACTCTGAGTCTTACTCAGTTTGGTATTGCTTTGGATAGGTAACTCCCCTTTCTTGGAATTCTCCATGCTAAAACGTTCTAGCACCTTGTCCAAGTAAGTGCTTTAACTAAGTCCAATTAGTCTTCTACTCCTATTTCTCAAAATCCTTGTCCCTAGAATATAAGTAGCTTCCCCTAGATCATTCATAGCGAAACACTTCCCAAGCCAAGACTTAACCTCCTGCAAGGTTGGAACGTCGTTTCCTATGAGCAGTATGTCATTGACATACAATACTAGAAACCTAACATGACTCATCCTCACTTCTAGAGAAACCAAACTCTTTGATTTTCTCATTGAATCAAAGATTCCATCTGTAAGATGCTTGCTTCAATCCATAGATGGATTTCTCAAGCTACTCTATTGGGGTATTTAGCATCCACAAAACCTTCTGGCTGACACATGTAAACATCTTCAGCCAGCTTCCCATTAAGGAAAGCGGTTTTGACATCCATCTATCATATTTCATAATCAAGAAACGCAACGATGGCTAACATAACCCTAATAGACTTGATCTTGGCCACTGGTGAAAAGGTATCATCATAGTCAACCCTCGAGGTTTGAGTAAAGCCCTTCGCAACCATCCTTGCCTTGAACGTGTGCACCTTTCAATCCATGTCGGTCTTCTTCTTGAAGATCCATTTGCACCCAATTGTTTTTCGACCTGGTACGTTGTCAACCAAGTTCCAAACTTGATTGTCATACATGACTGGATCTCGTTGTCCATTGCCTCTTTCCATTTTGCAGACTTAGGGCCCGCCATGGCTTCCTTGTAGTTATTAGGTTCATCCAAATTTATCAGTGTACTATCACCGATAAACGTATCACCTTCTGCAGTTATATGGTAACCATATAATACAGGTGAAACGCTAACTCTACCGGAACGTCTAAGAGGTAACAAATCATCAAATGGTTCAACATGAATCTCTTCCTCAGGTTGAGTGCTAGTGTTAGAGGTTCCTTCACCGCTTGATTCTTGAATCTCTTTAAGATCAATTTTCCTCCCACTGTCCTCTTGGCATATGTGTTCCCTCTCGCGCAAAACTCCTCTCCTTGCTACGAAGACCACGTTATCACTAGGTTTGTAGAATTGATATCCAAAGGATTTATGTGGGTAGCTGATGAAAATACACTGCTCACTTCGAGGTTCAAGCTTGTCGTGAGTCTCTCATCTTATGAAAGCTTCACAACCCAAAATCTTGATATGTACCAATGAGGGAACCTTCCCTGTCCACATCTCATGAGGTGTTTTGGCAAAATTCTTGGTTGGGACTAGATTAAGGATATGAGCGGCAGTCTTTAAGCCATACCCCCAAAATGTGATTGGTAGCGAAGCTCGACTCATCATGGGACGAACCATGTCCAACAAGGTCTGATTACGCCTCTCAGCCACACCATTAAGTTGTTGTGTACTAGGAGGTGTCAATTGTGAAACAATTTCACATTCTTAAAGATAGTCGTGGAACTCGATACTAGGATACTCACCACCTTTATCAGATTTCAACATCTTTATCTTCCTGCCCAATTGATTCACTACTTCTTGCTTAAACTCTTTGAACTTTTTAAAACTTTCCGACTTATGCTTGATTAAGTAGATATATCCATATCTGCTATAATGATCAGTAAAAGTCACATAGAAGCGATTAGCATCCCTTGTGGTGGATCTTAAGGGTCCACACACATCTATATGTATGAGATCCAACAATCCCTCACCTCTTTCACAAGTACCAGTGAAAGGTGATTTAGTCATCTTTACAAGCAAACAAGACTCGCACGTGTCATCTGAACTTAGATCAAATGACTCCAACACTCCATCCATTTGGAGTTGGGTATGCGCTTCTTGTTGACATGTCAAAGATGAAAATGCCACAAGCATGCATTGTCTATACCATTAGACGAATCAATATGCAATACATTATTTCCTAAGTTATCTACAACCATCACAGTTTCATATACACTATTACAAGGAAATGCTTCAAAATAAAAAGTACCATTATAATAAGAATTTATAGAACCACTTTCATTATTAAATGAATAACTAAATCCTTGTCTGTACAAACCATGAAAAGAAATAATTTTCCTCGTCATTTCTGACGGGCAGCAACAATCATTCAAATCTAAACCTAACCCACTACTAAGCACTAAAGAGTTAACTCTGATCTTGGTAACATGAGATGACTTCCTATTGCCCATTATCAGGTTCATCTTCCCATGCTCCACATCTTTATTTCTTCTTAGCCCTTGCAAGTCAGAACAAATGTTAAAACCACATCCTGTATCAAGGACCCAAGAACTAGCATGTGATGAGTTTTTAGACAGAAGTTTGCTCAAGGTGACTTCCTCCTTGCTCAGATGATAAGTCATCTTGAACTGATCATAGCAGGGAGGTAAAGAGTGCAAGACTATGTCTATAGTTAGCTCTTCATCAAATTTGACATTCAACTTGAGCAAACGGTCCACATACCTCTGCATCCTTTGCAGGTGGGTCATGATGGACTCTCCATCCTTCATCTTAGTTGTTATGAATGAGGTGACTATTTCATACCTCTCTTGACATGCTATTTGATGGTACCTTTCCATCAAGTCTTGGCACATCTCGTAAGGCCAAAAGTCCTCATAGAACCCATGCAGCTCAGGAGTCATAGTGGCCACTATAATGCTTGACACTTTGGTTGCTTCCTTGCATTTGGCCCTATACTCAGCCATTTCTTCGGGAGTAGCAGTGGCTTCATCTATCTCAACGACTTCCTTGTCGAGAATATGTTCCTTGTCCTTGTATCGTAAGGCCATTATGATGTTCCTGATCCAATCATTAAAATTGGATCCATCAAATGTGACCCTCCCACAAATGTTCAGGAGCAAGAGTGGGTTCGAGGAGTTGTTCTTGTTGGAGCTTGAGCCAAAAGCGTTGTTTAGGACAGACATCTGAAAGAAGAAATACAAGTTTTTGATTAGATAGGAAATCCTTAATATAACACCCAAATGAAATATTAAGGCTAGGACCCAACACAATAATTTACAATTCAGAAAAGGGATGTCGTAATCCAATTGTAAATTATTTAAAGGTATGTAAATGACGATTTACCAATTCCACCACGAAAACGAAATTTAAATGAATTAGGTTTTATTAAATGAAATTCCTAGATCATTTGAGATTCATTGAACTATTCAATTGCATGTTTAATCTCGATAATGCCCTTCAATTTTGTGACCGGAATACCGAGGATCACCAACAAGGTGTGAATTACCATGCAAATTAGCTTGGTACTCTCGATGTCATTTACCATCTAATCAATGTGCTGGTTAACCACACACGCTCCGTTGATCAATGATAATTTCCAGGCTACCCATTGCCACCTTTTGTTAGTCCAAGTTAGTGTTCCGGTTAACCACACATGCTCCACTAATGACTGGACAAAGTGCAATGTGCAATTTCATGGATTAACATCAAATTCACATTTTCCTAAAGTAAGTAAGATTGAGAATTTATAAAAACATTATGTTACTTTATATTTATCATTATACTTATTAATGAGAGAATTAATGTCCTATCCTACCCATTCGGATAACGACCCTCCACTAGTCAAGAGTGCGATGGGTAACAATGGATACCCAATGACGGTCATTTTATAGTCCGCTTTCTTAAACACCCCTTAAAGACCAGCTTCATGAATGAGGCCTACTAATGGTAAGACTGACTTTTCTTATACACACACACACACACACACACACACATATATATATATATATATATATATATATATATATATATATATAATCTTTTAATATTAAAATAGTATAAGGGTTGTATTTTAAACTTTTAAAATACTAGGGTTTTAGAATTTAATAATTCAAAATTAAACTTTTAATTAAATTTTAAATTCCAAAACTTAAAGGGTGTAATTTGAAACTTTTCAAAATTACTAGATCAAATTTTAAATAATTAAATTAATCACATAATTTTGTCATTATCTTAAAATTTGACCAAATCCATCTAATTTTGATAAGCAAATCAGATTATCATTCTGAAAATTCAATTTAAGGTGATAAAAATGAATTATGGTAATTATCCTAATCCAAAATAGATCTGAAAATCGAAAAATCAGCTAATAAATGAGTCAAATCGTCGAGTCAGGGCATTGACTCGTCGAGTTCATGCAACTCATCGAGTTCATCATAGAACTCGTCGAGTTTTTCAGACAGAATGCGAATTCTGTTTTGCTTTTGATTTGGACAGATCACTATTGCATCAAATATAACAGAAAAACATCATAGTCTTTGATACCATCGATGGGTTTTGAGTGTAACAACATCCTATTTGATCATGCAACCCTAATTGCTTTGGATCTAATTTTTTTCTCTAGTTATACATGCAAATAGAAATTCCAAAGCAACAACCCTAATACAAGCATACAATTTTGAAAACTATATGAAAACTAGGGTTAGAATATTACCATGCTTTCTATCTAGTAATAACAAGTGTTCCTTGGATGATCTTGACTCTTGAAAGCTTTAGTGCCTCAAGTGTTGCACCTCTAGTGAAGTCTCAAACACAAATAGAAAAGGATGAATGAGAGAGGAGGTAAAACACTTCTGAAAATCAGCTAGGGTTCTCTAAGAACGCATTGGCCGAAAATCATATGCTAATGGGGTCCTTATATAGCTGAGGCTGCTAGGGTTTTCAGGTGGAAACCCTAATTTCCTTGCTTAGGCCTTAAGCAGTCCATGGACCTCCATAATATAAGCCTTGGATGAAATTCTATAGGGCCTCCTATAGATTTCATCCACTCCCTTCTAAAAGAGTCCGTCAGCCCAGCTCTACAACTATCATTGATTTCAAAACCAGACCCCGTACGTTCGATCAGTTCCTTTAATCCCAAAATTAATATCAAATTAATTTCTAATTAAACACTAATTGAATAATATGATTTTTAATTAATATATTATTCTTATAATATATTAATAAATCATTTATTAACCTCTTTCTCCAAAAGCCATCCTGTCAAGCTGCTATGGTGAAGGCAACCCAAAAGGACAATGCTACTATCAAATCAAGCACATACCAATTATAGTTATGGGCTTAGACACCTAATCTAACATCTTCTTGGGACCACTACAAAGTCCTTGTCTTTAACCCAGAAGTTGAAAACCATGGGAAAGTTCTTTTTTGTTGTTTTAGTGCTTGCCCACTTGGATAATTGACTGGAAAACCTGAAAAACCCATAATGAGTTAATTCACGCAAAAAGTGCTAACTAAAATGCCCACAACACACCTTCAAGGTTACCTAAAACAAATAACTAAAATACCTCTAATGGGTTACCCACTTTAATTGAATATCTCAAATTAATAAACTACCTCTACTGCTGTAAATACTTGAAATGCCTAAACTATCCCTAACTTTTTAACAATTTGTAATGCTTAAACTAACATTATTGCCCTATGTATCTTAAATGACTAAACTACCCCTACCTATTTAAATATTTGTAATGAAAAAAGTACCCTGTACATACTAATATAAAGAAGATCATACATAATGTAATTACATACATGAATCCAAATATCAAATCTTAAGATTAGTATAACATAGATTAACATAACAAACATAAATTCCCTTGTTCATGTCACAATAATAACATTACTTAATCAACATAACAGACACATAATTAAAACTATAATTAATCTAAGTCCATTGGCGATCCAACACAACTACCTTCACCTTCAACCTTTTTAGAAAGTTTTAGATTAAGAATTCTCTCAGACTTTTTCCTCTTGGTTGGTTGACCTCTACTATACACATACCTAACAACTTCATTAACCCTTCCCAGTTCCTCATCTTCATTAACCCTCTCCACTTCCTCAACTTCATTAACCCTCACCACTTCCTCTGATTCATTTACCCTCACAACTTCCTCAGCTTGTAACCTAAAAGCATCACCCATAACATCATCTTCCCCACCCCTTTCATATTAACCGACTCTTGTGTATGCATAACCTTTTGTTGCTTTGTGACATTACTTTTAGGAGGCATTGGCACTTGAGTGTAAGTCGTCTTGTTATGTCCTTTCTATTTTCATATGCCATTAGAAACCTTTTTCTCTGCCTTTTAAACCATATGTTTTCTAGACATTTCAGAAGCATCCCAAATTCTTTTCATGGTTGGCCTACTTGGCATTCTTTTTTTCAATGGAGGCAATGGAGTATATAGTCTGTAGAATGCCACATGCTCATTCCATTCATGCAATTAACAGACTATTTGTAGGTAATATGGAAGAAGGCTCCTAGGTACAATGTGTCTACATATGGTCCATCAGGTGTAACGTTTAAATATGCTAATGTAGTCACTGAATGAACGCAACCATAGCTATTTAGTTGCCATAGCCTACAACAACATTCCTTTTTGTCACATCAACAATGTATGACTCATCCATTTTCCTTGTTTCAAACTTCATACCCCCACAAGACACAACCTGCCAATGCATACATAATGTAATGCAAATATTTAGAGTTGAAAAAGATAAGGTATGTATGAATAAATAAGTGTACAAACCTTTGCTCAGTTTGGAGAATATTCAATCTTGTTCATATATTTGAACAAGCAGAGTAATGATTCCATCCTTGACCTGTTAGTTTCATAATCGCCATCCTTTGCATCACATATATACAAATGTCCTCTAACATGCTAATAATAGGTTTCTTCCAAGCATCCAAAATGACACTATTAAAGCTCTTTGAAAAGCCATTCTCCACAGACTCACAAGATGAATTGTGAACTCTGAGAAAAGCTAAAGACCAATTCTTTGGATCTCTATCCATAACATGCATAACGACTTCAAGATTCAACTTTTCAATCTCTTTCATGACTATGTTAAAATGTGATTCAATTTTTGCCTTGCTTGTTCTCCAAAACAAATTTTCAAAGTTGGCTCCACTAAACTTCTTTCTAAAATTAGCATATATATATATATATATATATATATATATATATATATATATATATATATATATATATATATATATATATATATATATATATATATATACCTAGCACACTACCTATGTTCTGCTGATGGGAATACTTCTTTGACTGGCTCAACCAAACCCTTCATATGTAACAGGAAGGAAGGGAGTTAGAAATATAAATATTTATCATACTACGTTTAATATTTATAAAACATACATCGTGTTGATCAGAAATTAAAACCAAACCACTTCCTTTATTCCAACACTGCAAATCTTCTGAAAGATTTTCATTGAACCATTTCCAATTCTCCTTGTTTTCCACACATACAACCGCCCAAGCAATTGAGAATATTCCATTGTTACCATCCCTATCAACAACATAAAGCAACTCACCTTGGCAAAAAACTTTTCAGGAAACAACCTTCCAAGTTAATGATCCTTCTACACCATCCCCTCCATCCTTCTTTGATTGTAGTAAAGCATATGTAAATCTTGCTGAAGTAATTCTTACCATTAGGCATTGCATCCACATATATTTTAATAGTGGATCTTGGATTTAATTTTTTAATCTCCTCATCATATGACCTGATTCTAGCATAATTTTCTGTAACTATGCCTTCAGCTAGAGTTAATGCATACTTATTTGCTCTCCAACACTGACTCATACTCACATCAATGCCAAAAGTGGTTTTCACCTCATCTCTAAGCAATCTGACACTCATCTTTTGATTGTTAAAAAATTGTTGAGTAAAGTGGGTATATGTCCATTTATAAGTGATAATTGATCCGAATTTGAAATTCTTTGCACATTTATTGTCACTAATAAGAGAATTTGATCTGGAAAGACTTATCATCACTCATCCATGAACCCCAAACCCTAAATGTACATTTTCCATCACAACATTTGGCTAGCAACCGTCTATTATCATTTTTCACAAAACATAATTGATAACCATTTGCAACAACATAGGTATAAAGCACGTGTTTCAGTTATTTAGGACTCTCAAACCTCATACCTAACACAGGTTCCTGCTCCTTCCAGAGTAGCTTTTTGTTGAAAGTATCTGGCAACTCAGGATAAACATCTTCATTGTCATCCATGTCTTCTTCCAAAGGCTCACCCATACCTGCATTCTCACCCATGTTGACATCAGGCCCATTATCCTTTTTGAAAAAAATGAGGGTTGCCATGGTCATCCTCATCGGCATCAACATCCTCATCCTCAGCCACATGGTCATCCTCATCCTCATCCGCATGCCTTGTCTCAACTTCCTTAATTAGTCTTGCACCATCAATCACTTATTCCTCTATGTTATCAACGTCTTCTTTGTGTTCATCCAACCATGCATACATGTTACTATTACCAAAATGGTCTACATAAATAAAGAGTATAACACCACATTCATAAGCAATTGTTATAAAATCAACATAATCCTTCTCATTGTTAGTTAAGGTCAAGCCTTTTGGAAAATCAATATATGGTTGGCAGTAATAGAGCTTCTCACACCTTTCTCCAGTGAACATTTCGATAAAATCATAACACCCGTTCTTGTCCACGCTTGCGAAATCGATGTCCGACAACCTCTGAGTAATCCTGTCGTTATAGCGTATGGGGTATTTGGCAAAGATTCCTTGGAAGTGCACATCGACTTGGATGAATACGGGATCCATGTTTGAGGTTGAGGAGACAATTGCAAGTAAGGGTTTATCGAAAGAGATGGAAGTGGTGAACCGTCGAGGGCAAAAGGTCTCATTTAAAATCCGTAAAGCTATGTGATGAACAGTGAGAGAACAAATTATTATGTGGCGTTATTTAATGACATGGAAATGGACAAACTACACAACCAACACTATGTTGTTTAAGTAAAACAGGTGGTCTAAATATGACCGGCTGACACCTTCATCAATAAAATAATGACATAATCAACCCGACAAAATATAGTTTGTTCCCTCATAAAGCCACTTAAAAGGTTAAGTGACTAAAATGTTCAACCCTAGAAAGTTCATAGGGCGTATGTGTCATTTTCCCTTTGTTATAATAAAGAAAAGTTTTCTTAAAGCTACTAAAAATAAAGAAAATTACAAAAATGGCCACTATTGCTAATCTCTTTGTAGAAAATAACAAAAAAAAAAAGATTACAATTTTAGCCACTAAAACCACAGATGGATTAAGGCCATCCGTAATTTCTTGTTCTTACCTGCGAACATACAAGCATGTAAAGCATGTACATGCATCAGGGTGTTGTACGTTCGCAAATGGAAAGGTCCATCTGTGAACCTGACATTCCATCCGTGATTTCACCTTTATCCCCTGTAAATACCTTTTTTTAACACTTATTTTTCAAGTTTTTTCTTGGAGAAAACCCGTGCGGGAGCTATCGACATATAATAATCTTAATAAATTTATTAAAATCATCAAAAAAAAAAACTTGTTAAAATTTAATAGAAAGTACGTATAGGTTTTATCATTTATTATGTCGATTTTAAAACGGGTGTTACGATTAAATATATTTATTAATTACAATATATTGAAAATAAGATCAAATATTTCGTATTTTTCTATTTCTATTCTTTAAAATAAACTTCTATTAGTTTAAAACAAAAAAAAATTATGGTTTGATGCATATAATACTCATCTTTTGTTGCATTTAAAACGTTTTCGATCGAAACTCTGATTTTGTGGATATTTATTTCGTGGGTGAAAATATAATTAAACTCTTTTATTTTTCGTTATTTTCAGACCATTTTAAACAAGTGACTAACCTAACAAATGATAAAATCTATACATACTTTCGATTAAATTTTAACAAGTTCTTTTTGATGATTTTAATTTATTAAAATTATTATATATCCATAGCTCCATAGAGAGTTTTTCCCAACAAAAAACTTGAAAAATGACTATTAAAAAAAGGTATTTATAGGAAGGGTAAAGGTGAAATCGTTGATGGAATACCATTCTATCTGCAAACATACAACACCTTGATGTACGTCCATGCTTTACATAGTTGTACGTCCGAAGGTAAGGAGAAATTGCGGATGACCCTTATCCATCTGCAATTTTAATGGCTAAAATTGTAATCTTGATTTTTTTTTTTTTGCTATTTTCTGCAAAGTGGTTATTTTTGTAATTTTCTCTTTAAAATGACTTTTGAATAATAATAATATTGTTCTAAAAGAAAACTTTAGTCTCATATTCACAGAACAAAGTCTTTTTTTTTTTTTTTTTCTTTTTTTTGTTAATTTGATCTTATTTTTAAACACTAGTTACCAAATACACTCCGATTCAAAAAGTCATGCTAACTTGAATTGATCATGAAAGTACTTATCTAACAATTGGATATGAACATATAGATATTATAAATATGTGACAATGAAGATTTTAATTCATGATAATATCCAAGATATTATAATCTATAGTGGTTGAACCAAATATAGAGTTAATTGCTTCATGGTCCATTAAAAAAACTTTAGTATATAGATAGGTAAAGGAGGTTAGCAGTTACCACACTACACATTATTTCACCTACAATAAGATAAATTTGCAATAAATGATTATGTAATGTGAAAAGTGAGTTTTGTTTGCTTCTAACGATTTATAGAAAATAGCTCACCATCTATTTCTATATAATATTTTATGGGGTAAACGCATGGAAGGTTTTGATAATCCCTTGCCTCCCAATGGTGTGAAAAGGTATTTTTCCCCTTTTATTAGACTATGAAAACGTCATTTGAAAAAAAAAAAAAAGGCAAATCGAAGGAATATACGTTCTTTCCTCTTAAATCAAAAGTGTTTTCATATTTGAAAGGGGTTTTATTTATTATTTATTTATTTATGTTTATAACTTTTACATAATCTTCATGGCATGGTGTATGAATTACTATATTAAGATCAAATAGTTGGAAAAGGTGGGCAGATGCCCACATGGGACTTAAAACCAAGCCGGTTTCAACTCTATTGAAGAGGTTATGTGGGTTTATGCAGTGTAGAATGATGGCTTTGCTTTGATTTATAACAGGTCCAAAATGGATGTAGAATGGTATGATTTTCATTCCACTGTGAACAGCGTAAATCAGGGAATGCATATACACATGCCATTGGGCTTATACCCTAACTCTGTACAAGTATATGTGATACAAAACATTATATATATATATATATATATATATATATATATATATATATATATATATATATATATATATATATATATATATATATATATATATATATATATATATATATATATATATATATATATATATAGGGAATAGGAAATATACATTACAGCCCCATCGAAGCTTAGGTACTAAACCTCTAAAATTTATCGTTTTAACTTAATAAAAATATCCGGTTTCGTTTTCACTTGGTAATATACCATCCACAATAACATTTCTTTCCTCTATGATCTTTTGTGAGGAAAAATCATAACAATGAAACCCACAATGCTGAAGACGTGGCCAACGCAGGATTCTGGAATTTGGTTGGCTGACATGAAGCCCCAGCCAAATTAACTGGTAAGCCTGTTAATACCAGTCAGGATCCTGAATGACAGCAACAGAAGGCTGGTGAAGAGGAAAAAGCTTTAGGCGATGATAACCAATCTACGGTTTAGGCCTAGCTTGTAGGAAATATTATAACTAATTCTTGTAAAACAATATTTTTTTGGTGGGGTTAATGTGCAACTCCCTTTAATTTATAATGGTTGCTTCATATTCTTGCTTATGTGGTTTTGACATGATCGTAGTTCTGCTGATTTGGATCCTAAAGAGTTCAGTCTTTACAAGAACTCTTAAGATCCAAATAACCTGAAATAGTTAGTAACCAATTTGGGATCTTAAATAGTTAAAATCTTTTAGGATACTAAATCTTCAGTCATTAAATAGGAAAAAATAATTTTATAGATAGAACCTGGCAATCTTTAGGATTTATAATTTATTGACTTGGGAGAAGTTTGAAGTTCCGATTCCCTTAGTTTTGCATGATTATGAAGTTTGCATATGGAAGGATTCTTGCTTTAAGAGTCCATCATAGAAGATCCTTGTTTGGCTTTTACTTAGTAATCTGCGGAGGATCCAAATTTAGGAAACAACTGGGATAATCCCAAATTATGATATAATTGGAAATGATCCATTTAGCAACATGATAACGCTATAAGCCATAGACATCTTCTAGGGAAGATCCCAACTTAAAATAACATGTTAATGTTATAAATCTTAGCAAATCATTGGGGAAAGTCCCAACTTAAGATAACATGTCAGATTTATAAACCTTACCAAATTACTGGGGAAAATCCCAACTTAAGATAACATGTCAGTGTTATAAGCTTTAGTAAATTAGTGGGGAAAATCTCAACTTAAGATAATTGTTAGGTCTAAATTTATGGTTTATACTTTGCTTTTTTAGGCATTTGTAGTTTTCGGTCTAGGGCCGAAAACAGTCTTGGGTTTTGTTGTAGTTTGGACCGAAATCTCATGTTATTTCGGTCTAGCTATTGAGTTTTGGGCTTGGGTTTTCAGTCCATAGATATACATAGTTATTAGGGGCGTGTTTAGGGGTTAGACACAAGAGACACTAGTGGCCTAAGGAGAGGAGGTGTTCTAGAGAGAGAAAGTAGAGAGAATTTGTATGTGTGTGAATCTTGTGTACATGGATCATCATTGAATATCATGGAGTACAATGAAGATTCATCTTGTTCTTCTTCTTCTTCTTCTCCATTCTATCTTGCATCATCCACTTGATTGGGATTCGGCACCATCAAGTGGATCAGATTGATACATCAAAGCGATTTAGTGACTTACAAGTGGTATCAGAGCTTGGACCGTATCAATCAATTTGGCAAGATATTGAACGCTTTTGATCTTTTTCTTGAAGGTTTTGGCATTTTTGATTTGTTTTTGAAGAAATATTGGGTGTTTGTTCTTCATGTTCTTCATAAATTTGAGTTTTAGATCAAATTTTGCTTCAAGAAGGTGAATTACATGCGAGACCCCGGCGGCTATTTTCGGTCAGGAGCTAGGGTTTTCAAGGAGTTTACGGCCGAAAGCAAAGGTTCTCGGTTGAGCGGTCTGTGAAGGTTCTCGGTGGAGCGTGTCCGACTTTGCGGTGGAGCGGTGCGAGGGTTCTCAGGCGAAAACTCGTTCTCGGTAGCAATCTAGTTCCCGCGTCGGACATTTTCGGTACCCACGTATTCGGCCTCGTTTGCGGTCTTCACGTTTTTGGTCAACAGTCCTTCTAGGTGCGAGCCTTCTCGGTCTGGATCAAGAGGCCTCGCGATTTCGGCCTAAAACTCATTTTTTCAAATTTTCAAGCCACGTTTTCGACCTAAAGTGTTATCTTTCGACTTTTGACTTCCAAGTTTAAAATTTTGACTTTTATTTTCGACCCTTGACTTTCAAAGTTGACTTTTAACTCTCAAGTTTAATCTTTGACTTTTAACTTTGACTTTCTCGTTTAAACTTTCAAGTTCGACTTTTTAAGTTTGACTTTCAAGTACGACTTTTTAAGTTTGACTTTTTAAGTTCGACCTTTTAAGTATGACTTTTTAAGTTTGACTTTTCAGTTTGACTTTCAAGTTCAACTTTTCAAGTTTGACTTTCGAGGTTTCAAGTCAAAGGGTATTTTTGGTAAACGATGAGTTCCTCAATCACCAAGGTTGATGAAACTTCATGTTCTCAGTCTTGTGAAGCTACAATTAAGCTTCTTTGTGATCAAATTGATATATTACGTAGAGACAATGAGGACCTTAAATATGAATGATATACACTTAAGAAGGCCCAAAAACCCTTAAAAGAGCAACTAGAGGCCAAGACAAAGGACTTTAGAAAACTTCAAGAAGAATATAGTAATAAATGTGAAAATTATAACTATGCTAAAAAGGAAATTGCCAAATTAACTACCGAACTTGATGTATTGAAAGCTAAATATAAAGATGTTGAATTCAAATTTAAGAAATTTGACGTGTCAAGTGAGGTAGTTGTGTCCATGATAGAAAAACAATTAAAATTTAAAGATAATCAAACTAAGGGTCTAGGGTATCATAGTGTTCCACCTCCCTTCAATGACAACTATACCCCACCCCTTGAGATCAATGAGGATGAGATACTTGCTCAGTATGGCCCGCCCCCTGTACCAGCTTTAGTTAAAACTGAGCCATCTAGGCCAACTAAGAATATTGAGATGACGGATACTAATGATTCTACTTCATGTGCAGGTAAAGTAGTGGAAGATGAGAACAAGGAGAACATAATTAATTCTAGTTCTGTTGATTCTGTTGACTGTCAAACCAATGTCTCCTTGAACTCTGAATATGTTGCTTCTAATTCAATATCCTTTAATAAACCTGCTGTTGGTAAATACATGCCACTAAGACAAGTGAAACAGACGGCTTGATGTATGTGCGCATGTGGGAACAATCAGAAACAAGGCAAGGGCATGCCACCAGGGGCAGCAGAAACAACTCCTATGTGAAGAAATATACATGTTCTCACTGTGGAACACCTGGATACATTGCCAAAATTTTTCCAAATCACACATATGTTCCCTAATATGCACAAGGATGGTAGAATGAGCCAAGAGGTATATTTTCTAAAAGAAACCCTTCGAAGTCGCAATCACGCAATGGTGACTGGAACGCAAAAAAGGCCAAGAATCAAACTCCCAAGGTCAAGAAGGGAATGCCAGCCATGAAGTCTGATTCAAGAGATGGTTCAGTTAAACGAAGATCAGTTAATTCAAAGTCATCTTGACAATCATCCTCAAGCTCTAAAGCAAGTGATAAGGCATCCATCCAGTCAAACAAGAAATGGGTTAAACCCGACTACAGATGGGTACCAAAGGTTCATACTCCCAAATCACCTAATGATTCTAACATTTCTTCATCTTTAGTGTGTGATAAACAGGATATGTCATGGGATAGAGTACCTTGCATAGATGATAATGGTCAACCCAGTTTCAAAATGGACTGGGTTCCAAAGACCAACTAATCCCGCACTCTGTGCAAGAGCATCTATGGAGGAATATCATCAGACTTCGGTTTGTTGATAGTGGCTGTTTCGAGCACATGATAGGGGACATCTCTCAACTGTACATCACTCAGAACCTTAAGTGAGAGTATGTGTCCTTTGCGGGAAAGGAAGAAAGTAAAGGATCACAAATGGGGTTTGTACTTAATGATGTGAAGAATTTTTGGATATGTTCTGATATTGAAACATAGATAAGGATGAACATGTTGCTGCATATGCGTGTTGTTCTCAGATCATCTGGTTGCAGCTTCCATTGATGAATTACGGTTTGAGTTTTCTTCCCGATACTTCTGAGTTTTTCTTAAAATGATTCATTTTGAAGATAATTTTGTTTTATTTTCTTTCTTCCCCATGACCAAATTAAGGGAGAGAAATCGAAATACAAAAAAATTATAAAATAAAAAAAAATACAAAAATATGTCCTTATAGTTTTTCGTTTGTAGGTATTCTTTGGAAAGTGATATGAAGCTTAGTGTTAAAGTGCAGTCTGAAATTTGTGTAATGCACCAAAGCTGAATTGTCTAGACTCTGTGTTCAATGTGCTGGTAGGCACGAAGGATTCAAAAGGACTATACAAATATTGACAATGAAAGGACTTGACAATGTGGACTTAGATATTTTCATTTGGACTGACCATATGCCACTCGGGTAAATTGAGCAGTGAGATAAACAAGAGAGGTTGTGGGATACATTAAATTCATATGTATCTAGAATTGTGGCTTAACATTTCCTCGATGTACGAAATTATGTCCTTAATTCCGGTACTGATAGGGCGTCTGGGGGTTCTGATAAAGTAGGTCTGTAGGAAATTATTTTCTTTCTTTCTATCTGTTAGTCATATGTTACCTCCTTTGTGTGATTGGAAGAGATCCGACCTGGAATGCAACATATGCAACTCTATCTCTATGCATCTTCTTATCTATGCAACTATTTCTATCAGTTATCCATATGTTGTCCCCTCTGTGTGATCGAAAGATCCGACATGGGACACAGCACATGCATCCTACTATCTCTCTATCTCTCTATTCCTCTATCTAAGTTAGTCATATGTTATTACCTCTGCGTGATTAGAAGGCATCCGACCTGGAATACAACATATGCACTTCTATATTTATCTTCTCTCTTAATGATTGAATACTCACCTAAAGTAAGGAGTTCTTTGGAAGTTCTTGATTACCGGGGTATGTCGGGAAGTGGGGAACACATTCTAGTGCATCTAAAACTGAACCATTTGAAAGGTTGTCTGTAGATCTCATTACTGAATTTAAGTGGATAATAATATCCTTGGTCGTCGTCAGCTAAATGGTCCTTTTAGGATTAATAGTTGCAATGTCATGTCACTTATAATCTGTCCAATTTGTCAATATCCTTTGTGTTTAAGTGGATCACGATACCGGTGATTGACCAGATCTAAACATGCAGGTGTGTGCTGATAAACGATATTGAATTGCTTGACAACTTTGATTCCAAATATTTTTTTGTTTTTGTTAAATTTGTTCATAGTTTTCATCTATGCACAAATTTAGGGGGGGGGGGGGGGGGGGGAATTAAAAAAAATTAAAAATCAAACAAAATCAGAAAATTTCAAAAATCCAAAAATATTTTTGTTTCTCTTTTGATTTCTTTTTCAGAAAAATCAAAAATCCAAAAATATTTTTGCTTTATTTTTTAGCATATTTTACTTTTATTTCTATTTCTTAGTCATTTTTATTGTGTGCTAAGTTTTCTTTTAGTTTTGTTTTTATCTCAAAATTTTCTTTGTCTTGAAAAGCGAATTCAAAAATTAGAGAACTCAGAGGAAGAAGAGACTCAAGGAATTTGTATCGGAACTTTCTGAGCCAAGGTTACATTCTTGAAAAATTGTGGTGAGAAGGGTTTTTCATAACTCTGTCATCCACAGGGACTTTTTAGTCATCTGATACTTTTCAAGGCGCAACGATGATCAATAAATAACTCTCATTCAAAGGAACAAGAATTGAAGATTATTTTTCAACATTCAATTTTTCAACCCCAGAAGCAAGGTAAAGTTGTAGTTGAAGATTATGTGACGAATTGCATTGAAGCCTCCTCAATCAATTTGTTGTTATCTATGAACCTGCTGAAGTGATCCAAAAGAATCGGTCTCTTTGTTATTCTCTCTGAAGATTCTCAAGCTGAAAGTGATGATTTTCAAGAATCTTTACAAGAAGCCTCCACTCCAAATGTGCGTTCAAAGTCAAATTTTTGAAGAAAAGCCCAACTGTTCAAGATGAATTCGTTCACACAGAAGATTCATATGTTCATCTTAAAGTTGTGAGGAAATCGAAGACAAACGCTGAATCCAAGATCAAATTGAATATTGTTAAGAAAAGCAAGCTACAAACACAGGGGGAGTTTGTTAGGTCATAAGAAAAGAAAGCTATAAACCAAGGGGGAGATTGTTAGGTCTAAATTTATGGTTTATACTTTTCTTTTCTAGGCATTTGTAGTTTTCGATCTAGGGCCAAAAACAGTCTTGGGTTTTGTTGTAGTTTGGACCGAAATCTCATGTAATTTTGGTCTAGCCATTGAGTTTTGGGCTTGGTTTTTCGGTCCATATATATACATAGTCAATAAGGGCGTGTTTAGGGGTTAGACACGAGAGACACTAGTGGCCTAAGGAGAGAAGGTGTTCTAGAGATAGAAAGTAGAGAGAACTTGTGTGTGTGTGTCAATCTTGTGTGTGTTAATCTTGTGTACATGGATCATCATTGAATATCATGGAGTGCATTGAAGATTCATCTTGTTGTTGTTCTTCTTCTTCTCCGTTCTATCTTGCATCATCCACTTGATTAGGATTCCGCACCATCAAGTGGATCAGATTGATACATCAAAGCGATTTAGGGACTTACAATAACACGTCAGTGTTATAAACATTAGCAAATTATTAGGGAAAATCCCAACTTAAGATAACATGATAATACTATAAACCTTAGATTTAAACATTAAGATCTTAACATATGTTCAAAAATAAGAGAGTTTCCAAGTCACTAAAGCATGAAATGATCCCCTAATCCACATCCTATAGTTAGATATCATGCGTCCAAGAAAGGTGTAGAAACCTTAACTCGTGTGAAATAGGTTATTATTTCTTTAAACCTTAGAGGGGATTAAGTACCCTTAATCTTAGGAGAAATGATCAAAATCTTTTCATGGTTCTTAGGACCCTTAGACTCCTACACGTTGTAAACATTATCTTGGGGTGTGCGTTAGCTTGGCTAACGCCCCTCCGATGCTTACGTCTGTAATGGTTTTTGAAAAAAGTAAATGAAAGAATTAGATAAAAGTAACGGGTAGAGAGTGTGTACGTTGAGTTTGTTGAAAAATGATTAATACAACTTACATGAAGTATGCTTTTAGATGTATAGCGTTACAGGTTCTTAGCAAGACATTTCCTTCAAGGGTAGCTAGCTAGTATGCCTCCTTTCCTGCTTGTTGGGTCATGATTTGTGGTTTATACTTTACTTTACATAGCTTTTAGAGTTCTCGGTTTAGGACCAAAAACACCATGAACTCAGTGGTGTTTGGACTGAAGTCATTAAGTGATTTTTGTTGTGCTTTGGGTTGGACCTTTGTAATTAGGTCTAGGTATATATATTGTAGTGATTCAGCCATGTTTAGTGTTAGTCATTCTAGTTGTTAGTTTTGAGATTTGAGAGAGACGGAGAGAGCCGAGGGACATAGAGAGTCTTATGTACTAGACTATTCATTAATATAGTGTGCATTGAAGATTCAATATTGTGCTCTTATTTCATATTTACGATTTGTGTCATTCACTTGATTGGCATTCCGCACCAATCTAGTGATTTGGATTGATACCTAGATTGTGGTTTTACAATTGGTATCAGATCTTGAAAACGGCTTAAAGCTGTTTTGGTATCAATCGGTTTTCAAAAAAATCCATAATTTTTTTAAAGTTTTTAGGTCTCCTTTGGAGAAAATCACCTTTGCTGCTCATAAGTGGTCATCGTGTTCTTCTTTTATTTGGAAATTACAATCAGAATCATCGATTTCAGTTTAGTCTGGGTGATTTCGGCATCACACTTGAGTTCTTGGCTAGTTCAAAGTGATTTCGGCGGCTACTAAAGTTCTCGGTCAGCAACTAGGTCAAACATCTAGTTTTTCGGTCATACATGGTTTTAGATCAGAGTTTTCGGTCTGACATTGTGTTCGGTCAATGATATCGGTCAAACAGAGTTCTTGGTCAACGTTTTCAGTCAATGGGGTTTTTGTCAACAATCTTGACTTTTTGACTTTTCAGTCAAACCTAATAGTTTTCGATTAAATCATATACCTTTCGACTTACAGTGGACTCATACGACATGTTGGGAATTAGATTTGCATCATTGTGTTTATTTAATTAGTTCATTTATGTAAACGGGCTTGGGCTTGTCCACCCATCATTGATTAGGTTTACAGTATTTAAGGTGCATGCATGCACTGTGTTTTGAAAACTTTGACAATATTCTTGTAATACTAATCACGCGTCTACAGTAGTAATTCTTAATCGAGTTCTTCTGAGGTTGTGGCATATAACGTTAAGCATATTTTGAATCATTGTCTTGTTCTTGTTCTTGTTCATAATATATATTGAATCATTTCGATCTTTCAAGGATTATCATCCTAACAATTGGTATCAGAGCAGGAGATTCTGTAATCTATATGCATCTCAAGATGAGAAATACAAACTGATTAGCAATATTAAAGCAATGAGAATTATTCGATTTGCTTTGCCGGCTGACACTTTTCATCTGGTTAGTTCGTGTGACACAAACAAAGCCATCTGGGATAGGCTTAAGGAGCTCTACTCTACAGATTCAGATCTTGAGCACTCTACACGAACACTCTTCCTTTCAGAGTTTGGTGCATTTACACAGAATCCTAAAGAGAGTTTGAGTCAAACATTCAATCGTTACAATAATTTTCTAAGTAGGATGATGAAACATGGCATTGGACGTGAAGTTATTGAACAAAAGGTCACGTTTATGAATGGGCTTAGATATGAGTGGATGGTGGTGGTGTCAACAGTCAAGGCACATGAGCAGTTCAAGAATTATACTTTAGCAAAGCTTGTTGGAATCCAAAAGTCACATGAAAATCAGGTGACAAAAGAAGAGGAAGTTGTATCTGGGATGGGATCTTTGGCTCTCGTTGCGAAGGGTAAGAAAGTAGTAGAGGATGGTTTAGAATATGATCTTTCTGATTGTGAGCTTACAAATGAAGAGTTTGCATTGATAGTGTCAAATCTGAAGTGATTCGCAAAGAAGAAGTTTCCTTCCAACAAGAACTGAAACTGGCAGGGAAGTACATCTCTGAGAAGGTAAAAGATGAGAGTGTGAATAGCTCACAAAAGGAAGAGGAAAAGAAGGAAAAGAAGCTAATTGGTGACTCTATCTATGATTGTAACTACTATCATGGAAAAAAATCACTTGGCCAAAGAGTGTGTGTCGCGAAGGTTGAATGAAAAGAAGGAAGGAGAAGACGATGAGACTTACCATCTCCAAAAGCTTGAGGAGATAAAGAAGAAAAAGAACTATGATAATTCAATGCCTTCTTTAATTGTGTAGGAAAAAGAAGTTGATGATGAATTTGGCAAGATGGAAGTCTGGTCCACGGATTCTGAAGATGAGGAGGTTCGCAGGCCTATTCATCGGGAGAAGTTTCGTTGCGAAAGAAGAGGATTCATATTTTGGAGGAAGGTGTTTCATGCTGACAAGTGATGTATCATAGATGCGAGGATATGCCACTGATAATGGACATGAGAGTGATAGCTGCTTCGTTGGAAAACCAATTTTTGAGTAAATCAGCGAATGCGATCAAATGATCAATAAGCTTCTCGAAAAACTAAACTCTTTGACTTTCTCATCAAAACAATTATTCCATCTGTAAGATGCTTGTTTCAATCCGTAGACGGATTTCTCAAGCTTGCATACTCCATTCGGGTACTTTGCATCCACAAAACCCTCTCGCTGATTCATGTAAACATCCTTAGTCAACTTTCCATTAAGAAAAGCAGTTTTGACGTCCATCTGCCAATTTCATAATCATGAAATATAGCTATGGCCAGTATAACCCTTATAGATTTGATCTTAGCCACTGGTGAGAAGGTCTCATCATAGTCAACCCTAGGGGTTTGAGTAAAGCCCTTCACAACCAATCGTACCTTGAACGTATGTACTTTCCCATCCATGTCGGTCTTCTTCTTGAAGATCCACTTACACCCGACCATCTTACGACCCGGTACATTGTCAACCAAGTTTCAAACTTGATTGTCATACATGGACTGAATCACACTGTCCATTGCCTCTTTCCAATTTGCAGACACCGGGCCTGCCATGGCTTCCTTGCAGTTGTTAGGTTTATCCATATTTATCAGTTTACTATCACTAATAAACGTATCACCCTCAACAGTTATATGGAATCCATATAATACGGGTGGAACACTAACTCTACTGGAACGTCTAAGAGGTAGAGACTCGTCAATCGGTTCAATTGGAGTTTCCTCCTCAGGTTGAGCGCTAGTGTTTGAGGTTCCTTCATCACTTGATTCTTGAAGCTCTTCAAGGTCAATTTGCCTCCCACTGTCCTCTTGGAATATGAGTTCTCTCTCTCAGGAAACACCTCTCCTCGCAACGAAGACAACATTGTCACTCGGTCTATAAAAGAGATATCCAAAGGATTTATGCGGGTAGCCAATAAAAATACATCGCTCACTACGAGGTTCATGCTTGCCATGAGTCTCTCATCTTACGAAAGCCTCGCAACTCCAAACCTTGATATGTGCCAACAAGGGAACCTTCCCAGTGCACATCTCGTGAGGTGTTTTGGAAACCTTCTTAGTTGGGACTAGATTAAGGATATGGGCAGCAGTCTCTAAGGCATACCCCTAGAATGAGATAGGTAACGAAGCTTGACTCATCATGGAGTGAACCATGCCCAACAAGGTTCGATTGTCCCTCTCAGAGACACCATTCAGTTGTGGTGTCCTAGGCGGCGTCAATTGTGAAACAATTCCACTTTCCTTAAAATAGTCGTGGAACTCGATACTAAGATACTCACAACCTTGATCGGATCAGAGCATCTTTATCTTCCTGCCCAATTGATTCTCCACTTCTTGTTTAAACTCTTTGAACTTTTCAAAAGTTTCTGACTTATGCTTGATTAAGTAGATATACCCATATCTACTGTAATCATTGGTAAAAGTCACATTAAAGTGGTTTGCATCCCTTGTGGTGGATCTAAAAGGCACACACACATCGGTGTGTATGAGATCCAATAATCTCTCAACCCTTTCACAAGTGCTAGTGAAGGGTGACTTAGTCATCTTTCCAAGTAAACAAGACTCGCACGCGTCATCAGACCTAAGGTCAAATGACTCCAACACTCCATACTTTTAGAGTTGGGTTATGCACTTCTTGTTAACATGTCCAAGACGACAATGCCACAAGCATGCCTTGTCCAAACCAATGGACGAATCAATATTCAATACATTATTTCCTAAGTTGTCTACAACCATCACAGTTTCATATACCATTACAAGGAAATGCTTCAAAATAGAAAGTGCCATTAAAGAAAGCATTAATAGAACCAATTTCATTATTAAAATAAAATCTAAAACCTTTTTTATACAAACCATGAAATGAAATAATGTTTCTTGTCATTTCTGACGAGTTGCAACAATTATTCAAATCTAAACCTAACCCACTGCTAAGCAGTAAAGAATAAACTCCAATATTGGTAACAGGCAACACTTTCATATTCCCCATGATCAAGTGCATCTTCTCGTGCTCCATATCCCTACTTATTCTTAGACCCTACAAATCAGAACAAATGTGAAAACCACATCCTGTGTCAAGGACCCAAGAACTATCATGTGATGAGTTATTAGATTGAATAGTGTAAATATCCGTGAATGTGGCTTTATCTTCCCATCCTTGATGTCTTGTAGATACTTCGGGCAGCTTCGTTTCTAATGCCCTTTTTCATGACAATGGAAGCACTCTGTATCCTTTGGATTGGAAGAAGGAGCAACAGAACCACCTTTGGGTCCACTCGAAGAAGAACCATCATGAGACTTTCCCTTGTGGCTCTTAGAGGGACCGTTCCTCTTCTTCCCTTTCACATGTCCAATTGCCAGGACTGAGGCAGCAGCAGTAGGAGTGGATACGACATAATTGCCTTTTAAACCACTTTCAGCAGTTCTCAGTAAGCCTTGAAGCTTGCTTAGAGTGACTTCCTCCTTGTTCATATGATAAGTCATTTTGAATTGATCATAACAAGGTGGCAAAGAGTGTAGGATAATATCAATATCCAACTCTTCATCAAAGTTGACATTCAACTTCAGCAAGTGGTCCACATATCTTTGCATCCTTTGCAAGTGGGTCATTATGGACTCTCCATCCTTCATTTTTGTTGTTATCATGGAGGCAATGATTTCGTACCTTTCTTGTCGAGCACTTTGATGGTACCTTTCCATCAAGTCTTGGTGCATCTCGAAAGGCCAGAAGTCCTCACATGACCTTTGAAGCTTAGGAGTCATAATTACAATTCTGATACATGACACCTTTGTCGCGTCCTTCTCATGATCCCTATACTAAGCCAATTCTTCAGGAGTAGCAGTTTCTTCATCAACTTCCTTCAGCTTTTTGTCAAGGATATATTCTTTGTCCTCGTATCAAAGGGCCATGCGTATGTTATGAATCCAATCATTGAAGTTGGACCCATCAAAGATTACTCTCCCACATAAGTTCATGAGGGAAAAAGAGTCAGAAGAGTTGGATCCAGAAGCATTAGAGGTAGATATTTGAAAAAGAAGAACAAGTTTAATTAGATAGAAATCCTTAATATGACACCCAAATGAAATATTAAGGCTAGGACCCAAACACAATAAATCACATTTCAGAAAAGGGATGTCGTAATCTAATTGCAAATTATTTGAAGGGAGGTAAATGACGATTTACCAATTTCACCATCCAAAAACAAAATTTGAAATAATTAAGTTTTATGAAATTCCTAGTTCTTTGAGATTCATTGAACTTTTCAATGGCATGTTTCAAGCTCGATTATTCCCTTCAAGTTTGTGACTGGGATACTGAGGATCACAAACAAGGTGTGAATAACCATTCAAATATGTGTGGTACTTTCGATGTCGTTTACCACCTAATCAATGTGCCGGTTAGCCACACACGCTCCATTGATCTATGATAATTCTCGATCTACCCTTTGCCACCCTTGTTAGTCCCAAATGAGTATGCCGGTTAGCCACACACGCTCCACTAACGACTTGGCAAGGTGCAAAATGCAGTTTCATTGAATAACATCATTTTCACATTTTTCCTAAAGTAACTAAAATTGGGAATTTATGAAAAACATTTAGTTACTTTATAAGATCATTATACTTACTAATGAGGAATTATTTTGTCCTATCCTACCCAAGCGGTGGGTGAGAGTGGACACCCATTCAACCGCCATTTTATAGGCAGTTTCCTTATCCCCCCCCCCCCACCCCCCCGTATAGATCGACTTCGTGAACGAGACCTACTAACAGTATGACTGACTCATCTTATACATATATATATATATATATATATATATATATATATATATATATATATATATATATATATTAATCTTTTAATATTATAATAGTATAAGGGTTGAGTTTTAAACTTTTAAAACTCTAGGGTTTAGAATTTAAATATTTCAAAATTAGAACTTTTAATTAATAATTTAAATTCCAAAACTTGAGGGCAATTTTTAAAACTTTTCAAAACCTTTTAGATCAAATTTGAAAACAATTAAATAATCATATAATTAATCTTTATCACAAAATCTGACCTAATCCAATTTCATATGGAAAGATAATTCAAATCAATTCTACAAATAATTAATTTATCACATAATCAAGTAATTATCTTAAAATTGACAATTATCTTTCAATTGGATGAGGATAATCATTACCTTATCAGAAAAATCGAATTTTATTAGTCAAAGTAGTTTGTGGTAATGTCCCAATCCAATTCTGGTCAATATTCTGAAAAATCCGCCAACAGACGAGCCGACTCCTTTAGTCGGGCAATGGACTCGTTGAGTAGCCCCAACTCGTCGAGTCCCACTATGGACTTGTCGAGTTCATCAGGTAGAATGCAAATTTCGATTTGCTTCGGCTTTGAATAGTTAATCAATGCATCCATATAATATAAAACACCCTAAGCTCTGATACCACTTATGGGTTTTGAGCATTACATCAATCCTATGGTGCACATGCAATCCTAATGCTTTGGATCTAGGGTTTTCTCAAATTACACATGCAATTTTTAAATATCCAAAGCATGAACCCTAACTAGCATACAATTTCGAGATTTGCAACATAAAACAAGTTAGATGAATAACTATTTGTTGTATCTTCTTATCCTTGACCATTAAGAGTTTAGTACCTCAAATGTGATACCTCTAATAAGTCACAAACACCAAGAGCAATGGAGGATTATGAGAGAGAGAGAGAGGGGCTAGGAGGCACTAAAAATCGGCTAGGGTTTCTTCCTTAGAAGCATTGGCCAATTTTGGGAGTGCTAGGGGTCTTATTTATAGTGAAGGATCCTTAGGGTTTTAAATAAGAAACCCTAATTCACTTGCTTAGGCCTTAAGTAATCCAATAACCCTTGTGAAAGGCCCTTGGATGAAATCCTCATGGACCCTTACATAGATTTCGTCCAACCCTAATCAATATGGATCATTAACCCAAACTATCTGTATTATCGATTTACTTAATCAGTCCTCGTTAATTTAATCAATCTGATCTTTTGATCACTAAATTAATTCCAAATTAATTCTTGATCAATACTAATTAAATAATATTATTTCTCAATTAATATATTATTCTTATAATATATTAATAAATCACAATTAACATCTTTCTCAAATATTCATCCTATCAAATTGCTATGGTGAAGGCAACCCAAAAGGATCATGCAAATATCGGGTCAAGTACATATTAATTATAGTTATGGGCTTGGACACCTAATCCAACATGAGGATCATTAGTAGGTACAAACAAAAGAAATATTACTTTATGGTTTCCACATGTCACATTTATCGCACCTTCTTGACAACTTATTTGGGCATATATAGTTGCCAAGAGGGGAGACGATCAATGACGACATTTGGTTGTTTGTATGTGTTTAGTCTTTTAGAATCCATCATATCAAGAAGTTGTAGCTCAGGTTTTTTAAAAGTTGTTCGGTAAGGGGTGATACTAGCCTCCACAGACCCCACCCCAACTTTGGACGCTTCTAAAAGATGAAACTCTTCATTATAATTTCCAATTCGATTACAACTTCTTTGCTTTCATACATCATCTTGAAATCTTTATTATCCAAAGATACATAATCCTCCACCACAACCTTATGTTTGGATGGTGTAGGTTTATGCACTTTGTTATTAAATAATTTATCACTACATGGAAAAGTTACCTCATTCACCAACATAATGTCTAAAAGATTGTCTGAAGGTTGTTGATTTAGTTGCTCGTCTATATGTTCTAATTGTTTTTCAATAACTGAAATTGACTTGGATTTGTCTTCTACTTTTGTTGAAGGTTTCATTCAACATGTCCAACATTTGATCCAACTTCTTCCTAAAGGAAGATTCATCTGATTATTGGTCCTCTAGAAAACAAGGTGATTCATGGTGTTGGCTTTGAGTTGAATTGTCAGTCCACCAACAATCATCATCATATGGAACATCACATGTATCATCATTATATGACTCATAGTAGAGACCATTAAAATATTGATATTGGCCTGAATTTTCTCTCGCCCACCATATTTCTTGATTCATGCAAGTATATTCTTCCACTCACCACTGTGCTAGCACAAAAAACGGCGCCAAATTTTGATCGATGTCGTCGTCTCAGTCAAAAATAAACATCACACACATACACTAGATAGCTAGGATAAGTAAGGGTCAAATCTACAAGGAGTTTGTGGTCAAACTATGTGTGAAAATAGTCAATGGAAAATAGATTCGTTGTGATTGTGACGAAAAGTTTTAAACAAAGATTTACCAAAAATACTTGAAACTTTATTAATTAAATCAAAACTTTAAATGAGAAAACTAAGGTACTCCCGGTTCAGTTGTCGGGCAATTCAGATTCACACACTTTCTTTCCTAAAATCCTAGTTCAGTTACTTAGATGTAATTGGGGTTTATGATCTTGCAACACATAATTTTGGGTACATAATATGTTCATTCAACTAGTTGTCTTACTCCCTACTTCAAAATGGATTAGGTAAAATTAGTGAACTAACAATAAAGTGTCTTACAACTACCTATTACCATATTAAGTTTCAATATCATAAGTTGGAATAATATATGTTGATTCAATCACTTGTCTTTATTCCTAAACTAATTGAACTTGGAACAAATGATGAATTCACAATAAACTATTTTAATTATGACATAAAACAATTGATACAACCCAATTTGAATCATCATTACCAAATATCATCACATGTAACATAAAACAACAATTGAAATTAACTAGAATAAAGTAATAATCAAGTGTGTTCATACAAAAGTCCTAAACATCCTCAGAAGTAACCCTAACGATTTAGCATTCCATTGAGTTCATAAAACAAATTACTTGAATGAAATTAATGAAATGATTAATAAAATCCATAAAAAACAATTAGAATCACCAAACAAATGTATCCTAATGATCAACCAAGTACGAAACAACGAAACCTTGAGGAAGAAATAGCCAAATGTGGAAGTTGATGAAGATCCATCGGTTGAATGACTTCAATTTTTGAATGGTGATGAACTTTGTGATTTGTAGTACCAGATTCAGAAATTGATGATCAAAAATGCGTTCATAGAAGGTTTGACTGTGTTTGGAACCCTTAAAAACTGTCGAAAATCGTAGGGTATAACTTCTTTTACAAATAGGGTTTAGTCCCCTTTAAATAGGTGCTGAAAAACTAATTTTCGGAGCAATTTTCCGTATCGGCGTCCTAGTACGCGTCTTAGACGTAATGTACGACGTCTAGACATTCTTCGTGACATTTTACATGCCTTCTGCTATCCTTCATTCGCACTGAAAAAGTGTGTAAAACGGATTGGCATCCTAGGGGGCGTCATTTGTCTTCGGCGCTCCTTTTGGAAATGAAAATGGAAGAATCAGTAGAAACGCAAAACACAAAAGTTGTCTAGTTTCCGAAAATTCTTCACTCATGTCAATTGGAGCTCCAGATCTTGAGATATGATTAAAACATTGAAGAGTGGTCAAATTTCTCAACACAAATTTTCTTCATTCCTTTAGCAATTCGTATCCCATGCTTGTTAGCTTCCATTTGCTCGTTTTTCTTGCGTGTTCCGCCCACATTAGCACTAAGTAGTTGCCTGCACATAATGTTCAACATTTCATCAAATTAGTGCCATTCTTGGACAATTATGCATCAATTCAACATATTTAATACAATTTATTGTGCTATAAATATAGACAGATCAGGTATTATCGGAGACTTATTCAGAATTTCTCCACGGTTGTTGTACCCTTCACTCGTATGACGAGGAAGGGCGTAGATTTATGTTTTTGGCCTAAGCAGTGGGCTGCATTTGAGACACTGTGACAAAAGTTATGTGAGGCCCCGCTGTTGACCTCCCTGAGGGTGTTGAGGATTTTCTTGTATTTTTTGATGCATCCATGACCGGTCTGGGGGCAGTTCTTACGCGGCAGGGGAGGGTTATTGTTTATGCTTCTTGGCAGCTGAATCTACACGAGGTGCGATATCCTACGGATGATTTGGTTTGCCCTCAAGATTTGGCGGCATTATCTCTTAGGGGTCCGGTGTACCATCTACACGGATCACAAGAGTTTGAGATATCTCATGGACCAGCTGAATCTATTCATGAAACAGCACAGGTGGCTTGACGTGGTTAAGGATTATGACTACGAGATTCTTTACCACACAGGAAAAGCGAATGTGGTCGCCTATGCTTTGATCCGTAATTCGGCTAGTTCTTCTATGGGAAACTTATGTTTGAGGATTTGATCGATTCAACGCTTTTGGATTTGATCACGGAGGCTCGGGCCGAGGGAGTCAAGAAGGAAAACTGGAAACAAGAGAGGATCATGGGTGAGATTGACAGGTTTTCTACCGACAATCATGGATTGTTGACCCGGTGTGGCCGGGATCGGGTGCCAAATTTTGGCGAAATCCGGCAGACTATGTTGGAGGATGCGCATAAGTCCTGATTTTTGATACACCTTGGAGCCACCAAGACGTATCAGGATTTGAGACTTAGCTATTGCTCGTCATGCATGAAGAGGGAGATAGTCTGGTATGTTAGGAGGTGCTTGACCTGTCCGATGGTCACGGCCAAGCACCAAAGGCTACATGGAAAGCTTCATACTTTGGAGGTTCCCATATGGAAATGGGAGCATATCACCATGTATTTAACCACCAGGCTACCTGTGAGAACAAGGATCTGATTGTGTAGGGATAAGGCTCAAAAACTCAAACCTTGAGTTAATTCTTAAGATCAATGTTTGCTTCTGATTAAGAGTTCCAGTCAAGTCTGGCAAGACCTGTCCAGACTTGAAGATGAGAATCAACAAAGTACTTCAATTATTAAATAAAGAATAATAAGCAATGTTCTAAAAGGCGCGCCATGGCGTGAGGCGTGGCTTCGCCGTTACGAAAAGCTTCATAACGTTGCTGTTAGGCGTGGCGCGTGGAAATGCGTCATATGGCACGCCATGGTGTGTTATGGCGCGTGTTTTTTCATTCGAGACACAATTTTTTTCTCTTTGTTATGTCTTTTCAAATCGGAGATACAAGTGTTGTGGTTTTTGTTAACTTTTTGTTATTAGTTATTGATCCAGCACTTCTAAAAAGTAGTTATATTTAATATAAATTTATATTTATGCGGTAATATAATTTTAAATTAATACAAAATCACCGCCTTACATCACGCCTTGAAAAACGCCATGGCTCGCCATGGCTCATTAAGCTTGAGGTTTGGCCTTGCCGCCACGCCACGCGTCACGCCATTTAGAACCTTGATAATGAGTATAATCAAAGTAAAGACAATAAAGGAACAAGTAGAATGTTTGAAAGAGTTTTGATTTGAGATAAAGATGCAAGTGAAGTAAACTCAAATATGTCTATGTTTTGAGTAACAATCTGTCGCGCGTTCTTATCATTAAACACTCCTTATATAGAAAAAGGAGGAACACATTACAAACTGAAAACATACTAAGGACCGGACAATGTCACTACTTCTGAAATTCTGATTGTCCAAATAAAAAGACAAGAACAATTAATACATAGATGGATAAACTATTTCAGACTCATACTCCATTTCGGACATGAGACTGGCTTCAGATCTTATTTGTGCGATTGTTAGAGGTTCACTTTCTGGTTTTAACAATCTCCCCCTAAGTGAACTTAGCAATCATGTCAGTTCAGTTTGCTTCTTCCTTGATGAAAACGTATGTTCTGTACAGCCAATCTATGCCCTCAATATACCATTACAATTGACTCACAAACTTTACCTTGACATGTTCAGGAGCATTGGACTTGGATGCACGGCTGATGAATTTTTGAAGAGATTTGGTTTGAACTAGGGGTTTGTCAAGGACTCAGAAGAAGTCCTTCTTGTTTGTCTTATTTTGTTTGTCGACAAACCCTAGTACCGGGTCATCGATTGGACCTTCAGCCAATAACTTAGCTTCTGGTAGAACGAAGTCGATTTTGGTCAAGTAATTTTTGGTTCCGAATATATGTGCCAGTTCATAGTCGCACTGGCAGAATTCAGCAACATAGTCTTTGAGGAAACTAAAGGCGGGGTGGTAAGCTCTCATGTTGAGACTGTCAATTTGATGACTTCGGAAGTGTGCATCAATGGTTCGGATGTCATTCGGCTTGATTGTAGGAAAGACGGCATCAAAGATGGTTCTTTGAGTTGGTTTGTTCTGGGAGATGTGGAATCAGAACAGCACATAGTTGAGTTCAAACTTGGTCAAGATCTTCCTTCCAAACCCTGAGATCTTGGTTATCCTTTTCCTAGACCATGCTTCTTTTTGGGGAAGTGCATTCATAGAGTAAAAGGTTTTCAATCTTTCACGTTCAGTATGGATGATCAATTGTGGATCATCCTCAGGGTTGAGAGGGGCAAATTTGGTCTAGTACTTGTTGTAGGGAGAGAGAGGCAGATAAAGTGGGTCCAAATCATTGTTAGGAATATCATAGTACATGAACAGTACTATATCCAAGTCGTGAATGATTCCTTCTCGGTACAGAGGAGAGAGCCCTAGCATCCGATTTGGATTGTTTTTGAGGGCTTGAATCTGGATGCTTTTGTTAAGTTCTTGATTGATTTCATTTTCAGACCACCCAAATTTTTGCTTAGGAGGAGGTCTGTAGTGATGAGCTAGATGGTCTTTTGAGATAGGCTTATTTCCCATGTTTTGTTGTTTGTTGAGGACGGAAAGAATATGTTGCATATTTTCATCGACAACGAATCTCGGAGGAGAGGAAGGTAGGGGCTCTTCCGGAATATCATCCGACTTCAGGAGTAGAGAGCCTTCATCTATAGGAGCAATCTTTAGAGAGGGAATTGGATGTAGCATTGAAGGAGTGGCTCGAAAGGCGTCAACCGTTAATATGTTTTTTTTGCCTTGGCAACTTCTATGCTTCTATGAAGAACATCAGCCAGGGTAGATGGCCAAGAGAATACTAACGAAATTCTTTGCTCTTCCTCCATTAGCACTTTAGCAGGATATTTCCTTGGAGCTGGAAGTCTACTACTCCGTTCTTAACATACACATCTTCTTCATCACTTTCATCATCATCTCCACTTGGAGAACCTGAAAGGATTTGTAGAGAATTATCAGAGCTTTCATCTCGGAGTCTGAACTGCGAGATAGGTTTCCAAGGTTGTGTTCTTGAACCGGGTCCTTCTCACCCTCTTGCAAAGGAAGGCCAGGCAACCGATACAAGCATAGTAAATTATTGTAGGTCCGAAAAATTGTCAAACACCTTTTGAAAACTGGTGTTGAGCTGTAGAGTCAAGGCATCATAAGCCTCAGTTGTGGGAGCCTGAGCTTTAAGATGATAAAATAGCTTGGATAGAATACAGAGCATCTCATCGAACTTCTGATTCGGAACATCCACGATGTTCCAACATGCCCTGAGAAGCTTGATTATAACGAACATGAGTTTGCTTAATCAGTTCATTGGTTGCCCCAATCATGTCTTCATGGACCTTGAGATTGTATTGATGGTGTCAAGGTAGTGATCCAGGCTTTCATTGTACTTCTTTTCCACTTCCTCTTTAGTATGCTTCAACCGAAGAGAGATAAGCTACTCAAGTTGAGCTTCACGTTTAGCAACTGTTGGAGAGGATTTGATGACATCGGATAAGGATGCAAGAATTGCATCAAGTTTAGAATCGAGTCTGGACACCTTTGCATCAAGCTTGTTATTGAGTCCGACCAGGGAGGAATCGATGGCATCAACTTTCTTCATGGTGTCCGAGACATTTTCTCGGAGTTCCAGAAGGGAAAAAAATCGATGTAATATCCTGCTGAAGATTCGATGTCCGAAGTCGAAGTCTAGGACATGTTCTTGTCATCATCCTGGTTTACTGGATGTTCGGATGTGCCAGGATGGGTGGTATCAGCGTTGACATTCTTGGGAGTTGATTCAGTTTCATCTTTAGGATTGACTTGGACTTGATCCTCTATTTGAATTCTATTTGAATTTCTTCGTCAACAGGTTTCGAAGAGGATGATGAGAGTCTGAAGTCGAACTTCAGCCTTGATGAGGATGGTTTTGTATGAAAGGGAATTGAGGAGAATAACGGTGGAGCAGCAATTGAGGCACCTTCATAATCAAACATGACGTCATCGAGAGTTCTTCATTTGGATCAGAGTGCATGTCATCACGGAGATGAGTCTTTGGCATTTCTCCGGAAGCAAACTCCAGATCTGTGATTTCATCAGTAGGAGTAACGAATAGCAGGTTGCTTTGAATGGCCCTGTTCCTCATAGAGATTAGAGTAGCTTAAACTTGAGGCCTGGTGAGTTCTGGATGTGCTTGTGATATTAAAGCTCTAAAGGGTACTTCACAAGAGTGGGTAGGTGGGGTAGAAGGATGGCTAGAGTCAACCGAAATGTACTTGGCTCCTTCCTTTTGAGAGGAGGAACCAAATTTGGTTCTCTTTCTGGCTTTTGGCTTTGAGGGGGATGTTTTCCTCTTGGCAGATTTGTTCTTCTTGCCACCGAAAGGAATAGTCTTGGCCACTTCTGGAGTAGGCTTAACAGGGACCAGGGCAGATTGTGTAGGGTCATACACAATCGAGGTCTCCATATGATGTTTCAAATGAATAGATCTGGAAGGTAGGACGGCCCACATATGTTCCGGTAATCATCTAATTGGTCTGAGGGAAGTTTGGTCTGGAATACGATAATGTTTAACAGTTTTGAAGGAAAAAATACCTCTCTCGGAATCGTATCCACCGGAATTGGTTTGGACCTCTCATGGTATAATTGTTGGATTGTTAAGGCCCCAAATCGAGGGCTGTAAATCTCGTTTGGCTTTTGTTTGATGGCAAATTTCTGAAAATCTTTCCACAAGACTCCAGGAATATCAACGGCGTTGCTTTTTCCGAAGAAAATGTTGTAAACCACGTACAACCAATATTTTCAAAGAGTATCTGTACCTCCATGTTTCCTAGATAAGCCCCTTATGATGAAGTGCATTAGGATGGTCCAAAGGCCTAAGACCGCTGATTTCTTGAACTTCTTGGCTTTGTATTCTTGACCATAACCAATGTGAGTGAGAAACTATTGAAATTCTTCTGCAGTGGGTTCTTGTACCTTGAAGTCGGAAGGGTTTTCTTTTACTCCAATTGCCTTGAAAAACATGGACTTGTGGACAGGAACTATGTGATCACCAGTTATCTTCGTCTCAAGAACATCGTTCTCGATCTTGATCCGTTCAAATGTTGTGTGAAGAAGACAAAGTGGAATTGGTGGGTCTTGTATCTTGGTGGGTGGAATGGCGATGGGATGATGACAAATGAACTCGATCATAACTCTAATGGGCTCGTCTAAATCCATGGGATCAAGAGAGAACAGTTGCGTCGTGTCTCTGAGAAAGGGTTCATTTGACTGAAACGACGATGATCCCTTGGATGATTTCTTCTTTGCAGCAGTTTTGGGAACTTTGGGAGCACTTTGAGAGATATTGGAAGGAAATGAAGACGTCATTGTTGTAGAAGATGAATGCTCGAAGAACACAGTTGAGATAGAAAACAGAAGAAGGGTTAAGCTTTATGTGCGTGTAAAGAGTAAAAAAGGGTTTGAGGAGGGTTTATATAGGTTAAGGAAACGATTCGGGTTAGGGTGTAATGATGAAATCCGAAAAGGAAATGGTTCGCATTAACTAAGTTGCCGTATTTAGGTGAGTTGACCTGCAATGATTAAAGATTTCTATGGATTGAAGTGCAAAATAGGAACCGTCACTAGGTTGAGGGATGTTCACTTTTCGGAGATGTGCAATCATGGAGCAGGTTTCGAGGGAGAAAAGATAGGCATCATCAAAAAGTAACCGTTGAAAAAGGTTTCACCTAAAAACCTTTTGGACTTCATCATGTGTTTTGATTTCAAAACAGTGGAGTTCCGAAATGTTTTGAAAATGGTTTCTTATCATGAAGAATCCAGAATGAAATTGAGTGATCTAGGAACATGAAAAAGGTCCGAGATAGGTTCTGAAATAATTTTTTAAGAATTTCGGAGCCAATAGTCCGGAGTGAAAATTTCATGAGAATCTGGAGTGAGTTTTGAAAAGATTCTGGAGCAAAATTTTGAAGAGATTCCGGAGTGAAATTTGAAAAGTTCCGGAGTTGAAACTTGAAAAGTTCCATAGTTGAAATTTGAAAAGAGTTTAATACCATTCCGGACTTGAATTCCGGGATGATCTTATGAATTAAGTTCTGAGGTGCAAATAGTTCCAATGTGAATATATTGGTCATGGACTTCATGTGATGAGATGAGTTGTGCAACTTAAAAATCCAAGAGGTGGTTAGATGAAAACATACATAAAATTATCCTATTTATTCCGAGAGGCTATAGCTCCGAGATGAGAAAAAAAATTAATTTCGGAACTAATTTTATTTCTAATGTTTCCATCAGATAGTACTAACCTCTTGAAAGAACTGAGGATCACTCATCATCATACCCATTTTGTTTAGAAAACAATTGAATTTGGTTTCGTCTAATGCCTTAGTAAAGACATCAGCAATTTCATCGTTAGATGGAACAAAAATAAGTTCGATGTTACCATTTAAAACATGATTTTTAATAAAATGGTACCGTATATCGATGTGCTTCGTCATAGAGTGCTGAATTGGATTGTGCGAGATCGCAATGGCACTTTGAGAATCACAATAGATTGAGATTTGTTGTAACTGGTAACCATAATGCAAGAGCTGAGATTTCATCCAAAGAACTTTAGATGTTCAGTTAGCAGGGACAATGTATCCCACTTCAGCTGTTGAGTGTGCAATGCAGTTCTGCTTCTTAGATGAGTAACTGACCAATCGACCACGTAAAAATTGACAGCCACCAGATGTGTTTTTTCTGTCCAATTGAAGACCGCCATAGTTTGAATCGGAATATGCTTGAAAGAGGAAACTCTCATTTGTTGGGTACCAGATTCCAAGATTCTTTGTACCTTTGAGGTATCAGAATATTTGCTTAACAGCTAAAAGATGAGACATCTTTCGATTGACTTGAAATCTAGCACACAAACATGTTGAGAACTTGATGTTCAGACGAATTGTTGTAAGGTAGAGTAGGGATCCAATCATTCTCCTGTACTTCTTTTCATCAACTGCAACACTGGATTGGTCTGAAAATATTTTATGTCTGAAACCCATAGGTACCTTGGCAGAGGCACAGGTGTCCATCGAGTACTTTTTGATGAATCATTTGGAATCGACTAACCATTAAGTTAGCAAAGTCAGCAACCATTGATGAATCAGTGGATCCAAAAATGACGTCGTCAACATAAATTTGGACAAGCATGAGATGTTTTCCATTTGTTCTTCGGAACAAGGTAGGATCGATAATACATATTTGAAAACTTGAATATTTTGAGAAAGTCGGTGAGGGTCTCGTACCAGGTGCGAGCAGCTTGCTTGAGGCCATAAATAGCATTTCGGAGTTTGTAGCAGTAGTTCGGAAATGAAAGATTGACAAAACCAGGGGTCTGTTGGATATACACTTCAGCATCAAGTTCATCATTTAGAAAGGAACTTTTGACATCCATTTAGTAAACCTTAAAGCCTGTGTGAGCATCATAAGCAAGAAAGATGCTGATAGATTCAAGTCGGGCAACAGGAGAAAAGGTCTCATCGTAGTTAAGCCCTTTGATCTGTGTGAGTCCTTTTGCCACCAATCTTGATTTATTCTGAATGATGACTCTTGCGTCATCTAGTTTGTTCCGAAACACCCATCTAGTACCAACAATGGGATGATTCTGAGGAGGAAGGACGAGAGTTCATACTTCATTTCTATTGAATTCTGCCAATTCTTCCTGCATTGTTGTAATCCAATCAACATGTTCGAGTGCTTATTTGATGGATTTGGGTTCAAGCATTGAGATAAATGCCAAGAAATGACATTCATTTTAAACACTTGTGGCAGAACGAGTTTGTACATCAGAGTTTAGATTTCCAATAACATGGTTCGGAGAATGATCCTTAGTCCAAACACGTAGTCCTGGAAGCTCTTGTGCAGCAGATGATCCTATATAAAAAATGGGGTTGTGTTGCTCCCCTGAATAATTTGAACTTGTGGATGATGCTCCCCCTAAACGTCTAAACCGGATAGGTTGACATCATCATCAGGTGGAAAATCGGAGAAATTTGCATCATCATGGTTGTTGATAGGACTGGAATTGAATTCAGCAGGTGCATCTTGGAATCCATCCACATTTGATTCAAAGGAAGGTTGACCGTTCTCCCCCTCAACCTGAGAAGGATGATACGGTTCGAAATCGAATGGACGAAAACTACATGTTGGTCCATAAACATTTTGGTAAACCGAAGCTTCGGTTGATAAGGTTTGTCTCGTTCAAGATTCCGAATCAAGAGCTGTTTCTAAGGGTCCGAACAAGGTTTCAAACTCAACTTCATAGATTGTTTGCTGGCTCGGACATCCTGGTGCTGGAGCATCGGACTCCATGATGTTAGTTGTAACATGGGTTGGGCCAGAATTCCGAACGAAATTGTCATCAAAGGTAACATCAAAGCTTTCTTCCAGAACATGAGTCCGCCGATTAAGAACTTGATAAGCCTTTGATTTAGCAGAGTATCCAAGGAAGATAGCTTCATCAAATTTGGGTTGGAATTTGGTAAGCTGGTCACGATTGTTCTTGATGAAGCATCTACATCCAAAAACGTGAAGAAAAGAGATACTTGGATTCCGACCGTTCATGGATTCATACGGTGTCTTATTGAGGCGTCGGTTAATGATACTCCTATTCTGATTAAAGCATGCAGTTGAGACAGCTTCAACCCAAAGATAAATTGGAAGATTTGCAAAGTTGAGCATGGATCGAGCAGCTTCAACAAGTGTAATGTTGCGTCATTCGACTACACCGTTCTTTGGTGGAGTGTATGGAGCAGAAAAGTTGTAGTCAACACCCTTCTCAATGAGAAGGTTTTCAATGGCGGAATTTATGAATTCCAAACCATTGTCACTTTGGATTCGCCTTACTTGAAGTTTGATGAGAACTTTAATTCCTTTGATAAAGTTGATGAGTTCAGAGGTTGTTTCTGACTTGAGTCTTAGGAAGAAGACCTAGGTGAAACTAGTAAAGTCATCCACAATCACATGAATGTATTTTTGTGATGAAAACTCTCTACTGTTGATGGTCCACACATATCAATGTGTACAAGTTCTAATGGCTCCAAGATAGATTTTTCAATGATAATGGGATGACCCTTCTTCGATTGCTTTCCACACTCACACGCAGCGCATAAATGATCATTTTCAAATTTGAGGAGTGGCAAACCTCTTACCATCTCATCGGAAAAAAAGATCATTCATATATCTAAAGTTAAGATGTGCAAGCCTCTTATGCCATAACCAACTGACATTAGGAACAACTTTTGAGAGTAAGCAAAGCTAAGGCTTGCTAATGATCATGTTATTGTTGCGGTTTGACTTGATTAAACATTCCTTCCGGTCTTCTGACACGACATAGCTATGTTTCTTGTAGAATTCAACTCATCGATTCGCATCAGTGAGTTGAGCCACACTTATTAAATTATGCTTCAAGTCAGGTACATATACCACGTTTGAAATGGAGAAGTTGCCATTTGTAAGGATGCCATAATCTCTAATCTGAGAGTTGGAGTTGTTACCAGTCGTCACATAGCCAACATTTGGTGAAAGTTTGAGATCTCACAGAAAGTCCTTCTGCCCCTTCATGTGCATGAAGCATGCACTATTAATATACCATATTGTTTCTTGCTCCGAAGCATAGAGTGTCTGCAAAATTAGTTAGTTGTGGAGTTTTTAGGCTCCGAGTTAGGTTTTGGGACAAAGGCACGAGTCTTAGGCTTCGGTTGTGACTTTTGAGCAACAGATGTTTTGGAAGGTTTGTTCCGAGATTCCATAGGAAACAAACAGAAGGCCATGGTTCTTTCATCTATCCAGTAATCATACTTAATGACACGAGGGTTCAGAACAACTTTTTTGGATAAGTAACTTCTGGAGCAGTGGGAATCACTGAGTCTCTCGGAGTTGTAGTTCCATTTTTATGATTTTTCACTTTCATACAAGATTTTGTTTTGGAGTTTTTTGAGAAACTGTTTTCTTTAAAACTTGTTCTTTGGTTGATGATACATTTGATTTTGAAAGTTTTTGTGGTTTGAAAATTGTACCATCAGATTTGTCAATGAAAACAGATGAAATTATACGAAGAGAGTTGGTTCGAATAGATTGAGTACTTGCAATAGGCTTTTTCAGGGTAGGACTGACCACTTTCTTTTGTTCTACCGGATTGGGAGGAATGGGAGGTCTCTTGAGAATCTTAGTGGGTGCGAAGGTATTGTGACTCTTAGTTGGTGAGTTGGCAGTCCGAGATACATTATTTTTGTAATTCTCAAGGAATCTAGAATTTTTTTCTCGACCTAACTTCCTTTTTGTGAGCACTCCGAGCTTCTACCTTAGAATCAACAACATCTTTCCTATTCAACATGGGTTTCTTTTTGGAATGAAATGAAGATTTGGAAGTTTTTCCTACAAAAGGATTGTTGAACACAGGCTCGATTGGCACTAGATTTGTTTTGGAAATCACTTGGGGTTCAGAATCACATGAAATTGATGAATCATCGGCGTCACTATCTAAAGATGCCCAAACACACTCAGAGAATTCAGGTCCAGTTGTCTCCGGAAAAATTTCCTCAAGAACCCAGTTGTTAGGAGGGTTGTGGTTCGGAATTTGAACGACAGTGTTCGGAATACTAGAGTGAGATTCGGGGGGTCTGATTCAGGTCCAGGTTTGTCAGAGGAGGAAGAGGCGTGGAATCGGGACACTTGAAAACTATAGGCTTAAACTCAAGAATTAGTGATGCAAATTGTTCAGAAGTTTGTTGAGACGTTTGTTGTCAGAAATTAAAACATTTCTTTGAGAATAAGTGATTTCACGTTTGTCTTTAAGAATGATACATTCATCTTGTGACATTACAATCTCTTGTTCTAAAGACTCCATTTTCAACTTCTTATCCTCAAAAAGTAATCTAAGACGACTTAATTCACTTTCCTTCTTCTCATTGGCTTCTATGGCTAGCTTATAGGCTTTGTAAATGATGTTCATATTTGATTGGATATGGGTTAGATATGGTTCACAAAGAGATAAGTCAAAATTATTTTCAGTAATCATAGATTTTAACTGTTGAACGATGCTTCTGCCAGGTGGATCGTTGGTAGCCACGTAGCAGTAGTTTGGTTCAACATCTTCTTCATCTCTCTCTCTGACCCAGATAACCAGTAGCCTTCATCACATTCAATTTCTTGTCAAGCCATGAGACACATGTTTCTGCCAGTAGTTATATCATCATCATCATCATCATCTCCAGAAGACCAATATCCTTCCATATCTCTTGATACAGTGGTAACAAAAGCCTTTTCACTTTCGGCTGTTTCTTGAGCTCGATGTGCGTAAGCAAAGTCCTTGATCTTGGGTTTCTGGTGGGCTTCGACTAAGCAATCCTTGGCAAAGTGGTTTGCATTACCACATTTAGGACATACAATCTTGGCTTTTTCTGACTTTGGAGTCTGTGATGATTCTAAGGTGTGATTTGGTGTAGGAAGGTTAGGTTTGTAGGATGGTGGGTTTTCTGAAAGTTTGTTGAACGGTTGAGGATTATTTTGGTGAGGAGCGTGAAAAATGTTGTGATATGGTTTATTGTAAGGACGATTGTATTTCATGGAAAGTAAGGCAAACTCCTATTGAAAATGGAGTTTGGAGTCCATATCTTTAGGATTAAGGTTACCACTTAATTGATAGTTGTTATTGGTGGGAGCAGGTATGGTTGTAGGTGAGGGTTAAACAGTAGGGATATATCGAACAACAGCAGAAAGAGGGTCCGAAACAGCAGGGTTCAGAGTTAGTGGATCGTATGAACTGACTAGAGCAAGAGGGTCTCCAGTGAGTTCACGTAATGTTTATGCAACATTTGATTCATAACTGAAACGACCCAAAAATACGACCCAAAAATTTCGTTTTTCAACATAACCAAAAACCATAATCTGAGTGTCATATCATGAAACCATACATAATGCATCTCAAAATAATAATAAACCATGGTACGGAAAACTGTATCATATACATGACATATAAAAATCAGGAACTAAATCAACTCCCAGGATGAAAGCTGAAGCTGTGGTGTGTGCAATGCCATCAACCCGAGCTCCTCCCTCTGCTAGCGGAAGTACCTGAAACCAAAACTGAAACTGTAAGCACGAAGCTTAGTGAGCTCCCCCAAATTACCACATACCATACATTAATATATATATATATATATATATATATATATATATATATATATATATATATATATATATATATATATATATATATATATCAAGCACATACTGGGGCCTTGCCCCCCTCCATCGGACCGAAGTCTGAAGCTGACTGACCGGGACCTTGTCCCCTACATCGGACCGCAATCCGAAGCTCACATCAGACCGAGTCCGAAGCTAACTGGGACCTTGTCCCCTACATCGAACCTGAGTCCGAAGCTGACATCGAACCGGAGTCCGAAGCTGACCGGGACCTTGTCCCCTACATCGAACCTGAGTCCGAAGCTGACATCGAACCGGAGTCCGAAGCTGACCGGGACCTTGTCCCCTACATCGAACCTGAGTCCGAAGCTGACATCGAACCGGAGTCCAAAGCTGACCGGGACCTTGTCCCCTACATCGAACCTGAGTCCGAAGCTGACATCGGACCGAAGTCCGAAGCTAACTGATCATAACATAACGTATCACTTAGCATGAACACACATAATCCTGTCTGAGCCACGAAGGCTTCAAACATGCTAACTACTGCGTCGGATAAAAATCTGGATACTACTGCTAGCTAAACGGGCCGGCATTGTGGCCTTAGACCCGCTCCTACTGAAAAGGAACTCACCTCGTGAATTGGCTGCTGAGTGAAAAGCTCTGAGGGCTAACTGCTGCCGCTCCGGTATCTCCCCGGCTACAAGTCCATAAACACACTCAATCAAATGCTAAACACTGCACTGGGTAAAATGACTCTTTTACCCTTGGTCAAAGTCAACTCTCTCTGGGCTGACTCGCCGAGTTGGGCCACCCAACTCGCCGAGTCCTACTCTCACTTCTCAGTTCTACATGCTGCTACTCGTCGAGTGTGGCATCGACTCGACGAGTACCCTCTTGATCCAAGAACTCAGACAATCTTCATCCGACTCGCCGAGCCGTATGAACAAACTCGACGATTTGCTCATGATCCTAAGAAGATTGCCTTGGACTCGCCGAGTTGTATGAACAACTCGCCGAGTCCCTCCATCACTGAGTCTACCCTCAACTCGCTGAGTCCACTCTCTAACTCACTGGATTCACTCGACACTGATCAAAATGAAGGACTCGGGAACTCGCGACCCAACTCGCCGAGTCGTTCTACCCGACTCGCCGAGTTGTCGCCATGCAACTGATTTTTACTCGATTTTATTTGAATCCAACACATACAATTGATAGATCTGAGTCCAATAAGCTGATTTACCACGTAAAGTTTCCAACTTTACGTGCACAACCTCATGAATAAGGGAAATAAGGCTAAAAGATGCATAAAATGGGTAGATCTATGATTAATATGCAAAGTAACTCCAAAAAGACAGTGGATCTGGGCTCTACAACACCCCATCATTCAGATCTAACGATATCTTGACTTATTAAGGCATTCAAGCAAACATAAGGCTTGGAACAAGCATCAACTAGCTCTTAGGAGAGCCCTAATGGAAGTTTAAAGCATATAACAAGAGGGGAACTCCGAAAATACCTCAAATAACTCAGATTTGCCCTTGGATCTTCGCACTACAACTCTTCTCCTTGCTTCTTTCTTCTTCTCCTTCTTCACACCTTCACAAAATGGCACCAAACACTTATAAGCTCTCAAGGGAGGATTAGGGTTTTCTCACTGTGTTCTCAGGGTGAGGGAGGCGAGAATGGGGCTATAAGGTGGTTTAAATAGTGGGCAACCCGGGGATTTAGGGTTTCTCCCAGACGGGCAGACTCGGCGAGTCCAGAATATGGACTCGCCGAGTCGCCACTAACACGTGCTCGAAATCCCGTCCCTACTCGGCGAGTCAGGCCATGAACTCGTCGAGTCCTTTTACAAAACTTCAAAATAAATACCAAGGAATCATCATACCGGGACCAGGTCGTTACAATTCTCCCCCACTTATCTCAGACTTCGTCCTCGAAGTCTGCTTCGGCTGAATCCGCAAATATCTCTGGGTAGTGCTCTCTCATCTCCTCCTCAGCCTCCCACGTCCACTCAGACCCCTTCCGGTGCTGCCACTGCACCTTCACTAACTGAATTACCTTGTTCCTCAAGGTCTTGGTCTTCCGGTCCAGAATCGCGACCGGTCTCTCAATATAATTCAGGCTACTATCAACCTGAATATCCTCCAGGGGAACGACTGCTGATTCATCCACCAAACACTTCCTCAACTGAGACACATGGAAAGTGTTGTGGATCTGACTAAGCTCCTCAGGAAGATCTAACCGATAAGCAACCCGACCCACCCGGGCCAAAACCCTGAAAGGACCAATAAATCTGGGGCCCAGCTTGCCCCTCTTCCGGAACCTGATGACACCCTTCCAAGGTGAGACTTTCAGAAGGACCATATCCCCCACCTGGAACTCCAAGTCCGAACGCCTCCTATCGGCGTAGCTCTTCTGTCGACTCTGAGCAGTCTGCAGTCTACTACGGACCTGTTGGATCAACTCAGTCGTCTTGAGCACCACCTCCGTGCTCCCGATGACCCGCTAACCGACCTCGCCCCAACAAATCGGGGTCCTACACTTCCTCCCATACAGCATCTCAAAGGGAGGTCGGTCAATGCTCGCATGATAACTATTGTTATACGAGAATTCCGCTAACGGAAGGTACGTATCCCAACTGCCACCGAAATCTAGGACACATGCCCTAAGCATATCCTCGAGAGTCTGAATCGTCCTCTCGCTCTGCCCGTCTGTCTGAGGGTGGAAAGCGGTGCTGAAAAGGAGACGAGTACCCATCTCGTCGTGGAACCGCTTCCAGAACCTGGATGTGAAACGGACATCTCGGTCAGACACCACCGATACCGGCACTCCATGACGTGACACAATCTCTCGCACGTAGATATCGGGTAGCTTCTCCGCTGATATACTCTCTTGGATCGGGATAAAATGGGCACTCTTCGTCAACCGATCCACTACTACCCATATCAAGTCCACTCCACGTGCGGTCCTGGGAAGTTTGGTGATAAAATCCATGGTGATATCCTCCTATTTCCACACGGGAATGTCTAACGGCTGCATCTTGCCGTGAGGTCTTTGGTGCTCCGCTTTGACCTTCCGGCAGGTCAAACATCTCTCAACATACCAAGCGACGTCTCGCTTCATGCAGGGCCCCCAATAATCAGGTCAAAGATCTCGATACATCTTTGTCGCTCCTGGGTGGATAGAAAATCGAGACTTATGAGCCTCGTCCATCAGTACCTGCCGTACCCCACCCCAGTACGGTACCCATACCCTACCATGAAGCGTCAACAAACCCCGACTGTCGTAATCAAATGAAGCTACTCGGCCCACTATCCTCTCACACTTCTGCCTCTCCTCCTTGAGGCCCTCCATCTGAGCCTCCTTGATCCGCTCCAACAGTGGAGTGATCATTGTCATCCTCATACACAGATCCCTGATAGGGGCCACCGACACCTTGTGGCTTAGGGCGTCGGCCACCACGTTGGCCTTCCCTGGATGATAAAGGATCTCACAGTCATAGTCCTTCAGCACATCCAACCACCTCCTCTGCCTCATGTTCAAACTCGGCTGATCCATAAGATATCGCAAACTCTTGTGATCCGTGTATATAGTACAGCGGACCACATAAAGGTAATGTCTCCAAATCTTGAGGGCAAATACAACTGCCCCCAGCTCCAAGTCGTGGGTAGGATAATTAGCCTCGTGAGGCTTCAACTGTCTCGAGGCATAAGCTATCACATGGCCTCGCTGCATCAAAACTGCTCCCAAACCTGTGATCGAGGCATCACAATAGACTACAAAGTCCTCTACTCCCTCTGTCAAGGTAAGGATCGGAGCCTCGCACAATCTCTGCCTGAGGGTCTCGAATGCTGTCTGCTGCTCCGGACCCCAACGAAATACCACTGACTTCTTGGTCAGTCGGGTGAGCGGCACTGCTATCTTGGAGAAATCCTGAATAAATCTCCGATAATACCCTGCCAACCCTAGAAAGCTCCGAATCTCAGATGGAGACTTCGGGACCTCCCACTGCATCACGGCCTCTATCTTGGCCGGATCTACCAGAATACCCTTCTGGTTGACGAGGTAACCAAGGAACTGCACCTCGCGCAACCAGAACTCACATTTGGAGAACTTTGCGAAAAGTCTCTCCCTCCTCAAAACCTCCAGCACCTCCCGCAGGTGCTCCTCGTGCTGCTCCTGCGTCTTGGAATATACCAAGATGTCATCTATGAACACTATCACTGACCGATCCAGCATCGGCCTACACACGCGGTTCATGAGATCCATGAACGCGGCTGGAGCATTGGTGAGCCCAAATGGCATCACCACAAACTCGTAATAACCATACCTGGTCCTGAAAGCAGTCTTCGGTACATCCTCATCTCTAACCCGCATCTGATGATATCCGGAGCGTAGATCGATCTTGGAGAACCAAGACGCTCCCTGAAGCTGATCAAACAAATCATCTATCCTCGGGAGTGGGTAACGGTTCTTCACTGTTACCTTATTCAACTCCCGGTAATCTATACACATACGATGCGACCCATCTTTCTTCCTCACAAATAGGATCGGCGCTCCCCAAGGCGAACTGCTCGGCCGAATGAAACCCTTGTCTAACAGCTCCTGCATCTGTGTAGACAACTCCTGCATCTCAGGGGGAGCTAGTCGATACGGTGCCTTGGCTATCGGAGCCGCACCAGGAATGAGGTCGATCCTGAACTCAACTTGTCTCTCAGGAGGTATCCCCGGCAAATCCTCGGGAAACACGTCCGGGTAGTCTCGAACAATAGGAACATCGTCAACTGTCGACTTGCCCTTCTCCCGGGCATCCAAAACGTAAGCTACAAAACCGGCACAACCCTGCTGAACATAGCGCCTCGCCCTTGCGGCGGAACAAAAGGTCGGTCCTCGCTGTGGCCTCTCGCCCTGAATCACCAACTCTCCCCCACTGGGAGTGCGAACCCTCACTAGCTGAAGCTCACAATCAATCACCGCCCCATTGGGGCTTAGCCAATCCATACCCACAATAACCTTATTCCCTCGCAGGGGAATAGGTACCAGTTCCACTGAAAACTGCTCATCAAATAACTGAAGAGAACACCCTCTATGCACTCTGCCGACCCTCACGGTCCTATCGTCCGCTATCTCAACCTCTAATGGACAATCCAGCTCCCCTGGAGCTCTACTGAATTTCTTGCTGAGCGCAAGTGATACGAATGATCGGGTAGCCCCCGAATCGAATAATACCATAGCAGAGATGTCGTTCACCGAGAACGACCCTAAATAAAACATACAATCACAAGCAATATTCAATCAATAATAATAAAGAAGTAAAGGGAAGATACATACCCGTCACCACATCAGGAGTCGCTCGCGCCTCCTCTGTTGTCATCTGAAACGCCCTACTCTTCGCCACTGGCGCATCAGCTCGGCCCTGCCGGCCATCTGTAATCCTCAAAGTAGCAGGGGCAGGTGCAGCCACCTTCCCTGCTGCAGCTAAACCCGAACACTGGGACCTTTTATGTCCCCTCTGATTACACTGAAAGCAAATCAGATCTGATGCTGCAACGGCAGTAGCAGGAGCCGTACAATCCCTACTCAAATGTCCAATCCGATCGCACTTGAAGCAGCCGGAACTCCCTGCCTAGCACGCTCCTTCGTGCATCTTCCCACACCTACCACATCGACCGTGGCTCGGCTGTCCCCTGGACCTGTGATATGAAACCCTGGGCTTTTTGCCCGAACCGCCTGAACCCGAAACCGCCTCCGGTTTCCTCTTCTTCTCCATCTCAAGATCAATCTCCCTCTCCCGAGCTCTAGCAATCATATCTTCCAGCGTTTTACAGCTGGACCGGCTCACAAACTGGCGGATATCGCTCCGCAACATCTCATGATAACGGGCCTTCTTCATTTCCTCATCAGCTACATACTGAGGAACGAGAAGAGCCCTCTCCCTGAACTTGGCGGTGATCTCCGCCACTGTCTCTGTAGTCTGGGTGAGGTCCTGAAACTCCCTAGCTAGCTGTTGCACCTCAATGACCGGTGCAAACTCCGCCCTGAACCTGGTAGAGAAATCAGCCCAGGTCATGGCGTCCAATGCTGCATCATCCCCAATGGCATGCCCGACCTCCTCCCACCAATCTCGTGCCCTGTCCTTCAGAAGACAGGACGCCAATCTGACCTTGTCCCCCTCGGGACATCTGCTAGTGCGGAAAGCGTTGGCCACATCCGCCAACCACCTGCTGCTCGCTATGGCGTCTCGTGCCCCATGATAGTCCGGAGCTCCACATGCCCTGAACTCCCTGAAAGTAAGGGTGCGCGACCCCATCATGGCCGCCACCTCGGCACGGAAGGTGCCCAATCTCTCATCCATCAGCTCTAGAATCCCCTCCTTGATCGAACCGAAGATCACAGGAGTCTGCTCTATAATGATGCGCGTAATCTCCGAAGAAAGAAACTCTCGGGTCTGCTCGTCCATGCGCTCATCCCCCGAACCTGAACCTGATCCCTCCCAGGCACCTCCGCTGCCGGCTGCTGGTCTCGAACGCAGAACCACCATTCTGAAACACATCACAACTACGTCAGAAAACAGAAATATCTTGAGGGATCATTGATACTACAACTAGCTTCCTGGTCTTGTCTCAGCCTTTCTTGATTTGAGTACGGATCCTCTGCTTCCAGTAGTACAGGCCCATACTACCTTCCACATCTATCCATACTTTCTTCAAGAACTGCCCTGACTCCACCAAGTCACTTCTACTACTACTGATCTCTGCTACTCTCATCCTAGGCTTGGCCCAGGGAAACCTCAGACTCAACTCAACTAGTCCTCAGCTGCTGCAGGTCTCCTTATAATGCTAATTAACCATCACCTGAACACCATCACATGTGACGAAGATCGGATAATCCTTCATGTAAAATACCCGTCCCTATAACGGTTGGACTCAAACAAGAGCTGCGCAATAGGGCCAGTTCCGGCACTCTGGGATTATTCAACCCTGATCACATGTGGTGTAACGTGTTCACCTAATGGCTAACTTCCATCACTCAGAGCTCCCACAAAGCACGAAGCAAGCATCATTCGGAATAAGGAAGCATACTCACGCAAAACTGTTCTCAAAACGAGAAACTGATCTAGCATACGGTGCTAAGCTCATACTATCAGGCATAACCTAAACAGGCTATCCTACTGCTGTCTACTCAATACTAGCATGCAATACTCATAAAGATGTAACACATAAAGCAGGCACATAAGGCATCCTCCTAGATCCTTAGTCCTATACTAGCATGTTGTTCTACTGAACTGAAACTGAACAAATAACTTGTATGGGTAATTTGGGAGTACTTACTTGAGCTCGGCTGATCGCATGCACCACACCCTTATTTTGTTTAAAAATTTCTTTCTTTCTAAGTGCTTTCAAAATTCTTTTAGAAAACATTTTTCCTTTTAAAAATCTTTTTATTTAACATTAGTTTGAGTTCAGATACACCCGGAAGTGTATCCGAATCCCTCAAACCAGGGCTCTGATACCAACTTGAAACGACCCAAAAATACGACCCAAAAATTTCGTTTTTCAACATAACCAAAAACCATAATCTGAGTGTCATATCATGAAACCATACATAATGCATCTCAAAATAATAATAACCCACGGTACGGAAAACTGTATCATATACATGACATATAAAAATCAGGAACTAAATCAACTCCCAGGATGAAAGCTGAAGCTGTGGTGTGTGCAATGCCATCAACCCGAGCTCCTCCCTCTGCTAGCGGAAGTACCTGAAACCAAAACTGAAACTGTAAGCACGAAGCTTAGTGAGCTCCCCCAAATTATCACATACCATACATTAATATATATATATATATATATCAAGCACATACTGGGGCCTTGCCCCCCTCCATCGGACCGAAGTCCGAAGCTGACTGACCGGGACCTTGTCCCCTACATCGGACCGCAATCCGAAGCTCACATCAGACCGAGTCCGAAGCTAACTGGGACCTTGTCCCCTACATCGAACCTGAGTCCGAAGCTGACATCGAACCGGAGTCCGAAGCTGACCGGGACCTTGTCCCCTACATCGAACCTGAGTCCGAAGCTGACATCGAACCGGAGTCCGAAGCTGACCGGGACCTTGTCCCCTACATCGAACCTGAGTCCGAAGCTGACATCGGACCGAAGTCCGAAGCTAACTGATCATAACATAACGTATCACTTAGCATGAACACACATAATCCTGTCTGAGCCACGAAGGCTTCAAACATGCTAACTACTGCGTCGGATAAAAATCTGGATACTACTGCTAGCTAAACGGGCCAGCATTGTGGCCTTAGACCCGCTCCTACTGAAAAGGAACTCACCTCGTGAATTGGCTGCTGAGTGAAAAGCTCTGAGGGCTAACTGCTGCCGCTCCGGTATCTCCCCGGCTACAAGTCCATAAACACACTCAATCAAATGCTAAACACTGCACTGGGTAAAATGACTCTTTTACCCTTGGTCAAAGTCAACTCTCTCTGGGCTGACTCGCCGAGTTGGGCCACCCAACTCGCCGAGTCCTACTCTCACTTCTCAGTTCTACATGCTGCTACTCGTCGAGTGTGGCATCGACTCGACGAGTACCCTCTTGATCCAAGAACTCAGACAATCTTCATCCGACTCGCCGAGCCGTATGAACAAACTCGACGAGTTGCTCATGATCCTAAGAAGATTGCCTTGGACTCGCCGAGTTGTATGAACAAATCGCCGAGTCCCTCCATCACTGAGTCTACCCTCAACTCGCTGAGTCCACTCTCTAACTCACTGGATTCACTCGACACTGATCAAAATGAAGGACTCGGGAACTCGCGACCCAACTCGCCGAGTCGTTCTACCCGACTCGCCGAGTTGCCGCCATGCAACTGATTTTTACTCGATTTTGTTTGAATCCAACACATACAATTGATAGATCTGAGTCCAATAAGCTGATTTACCACGTAAAGTTTCCAACTTTACGTGCACAACCTCATGAATAAGGGAAATAAGGCTAAAAGATGCATAAAATGGGTAGATCTATGATTAATATGCAAAGTAACTCCAAAAAGACAGTGGATCTGGGCTCTACAACACCCCATCATTCAGATCTAACGATATCTTGACTTATTAAGGCATTCAAGCAAACATAAGGCTTGGAACAAGCATCAACTAGCTCTTAGGAGAGCCCTAATGGAAGTTTAAAGCATATAACAAGAGGGGAACTTCGAAAATACCTCAAATAACTCAGATTTGCCCTTGGATCTTCGCACTACAACTCTTCTCCTTGCTTCTTTCTTCTTCTCCTTCTTCACACCTTCACAAAATGGCACCAAACACTTATAAGCTCTCAAGGGAGGATTAGGGTTTTCTCACTGTGTTCTCAGGGTGAGGGAGGCGAGAATGGGGCTATAAGGTGGTTTAAATAGTGGGCAACCCGGGGATTTAGGGTTTCTCCCAGACGGGCAGACTCGGCGAGTCCAGAATATGGACTCGCCGAGTCGCCACTAACACGTGCTCGAAATCCCGTCCCTACTCGGCGAGTCAGGCCATGAACTCGCCGAGTCCTTTTACAAAACTTCAAAATAAATACCAAGGAATCATCATACCGGGAACGGGTCGTTACAATAACCTTGAAACTCATCTAAAAGTTGGTAGAGCTTCAGCTTTTTTAGAGATCCATTACTCTGAAGACATGATTTCACATTTCCCCATCCCTTTCCAAGGCTGTTAATGAACTTGAGGTTGTATTCAAGTGGGGTTCGGACTATCCCATGAGCTATCATGTTGTTAACGACGATTCGGTATCTGTTTGAGGCCAAGGAAACAGATTCACTAGGTGTTGTATTGAAAATGTTGAACTCGTTGACAACCGAGGTTAGATGCTTATCTTTCATATTCTCTAACCCTTCGAACAAATCTTGAAGTGGGTCCCAAATCTCTTTCATGGATTTGTACAGTTTGATGTGCTTAAAGAGAGAAGGTTGAACACCAAACACCATTTCAGAAAAGGCAACTTGGTCTGCATGCAACTTTTCAAGATCATCAGCAGTGAGAGGTGCTTGATGTTGTTCATCTTGTCAAGAAATTGGCCGATGTTTACGTGCACGTGTAGGTCAAACCACACTATTTGCTATTTGCATTGAGCACATTTGTTGAGAATTAGAAGTAGCCATTGAAGTTAAGATATCTTGAGCAAAAGTGGTATATAGAATAACTTTTACCCTGAACATAGATATGATCGAAATACCAAGGTAATTTTGAATCAACTATAATATGTTGTTATGGATTCAAAGGACAACCACTTAAGCTCCGATACCAATTGTGAGAACAAGGATCTGATTGCGCAGGGGCAAGGCTCAAAAACTCAAATCTTGAGTTAATGCTTAAGATCAATGTCTTCTTCTGATTAAGAGTTCTAGTCAAGTCTGGCAAGACCAGTTAAGACTTGAAGATGAGAGTCAACAAAGTACTTCAAGTATTAAATAGAGAATAACGAGTATAATCAAAGTAAAGACAATAAATGAACAAGTAGAATGTTTGAAATAGTTTTGATTTGAGAGAAAGATGAAAGTGAAGTAAACTCAAATATGTCTATCTTTTGAGTAACAATCTATCACACGTTCTTATCATTAAAAACTCCTTATATAGAAAAAGGAGGAACACATTACAAACTAAAAACATACTAAGAACTGGACAATGTCACTACTTCCGATATTCTGATTGTCCAAATAAACAAAAGACTATGTCCTAAGTAACGTTACATCACAGAAAAAGACAAGAACAATTAATACATAGACGGATAAACTATTTCGGACTCATACTCCATTTCAGACATGAGATTGAATTTGGATCTTCTTTGTGTGATTGTTAGAGGTTCACTTTCAGGTTCTAACACTACCTCGTATGGCTAAGGGGTTTGATGCGATTTGGATGATAATGAACCATCTGACTAAGAGTGCCCACTTCTTAGCTATTCGGGAGAGCTCCTGGCCAAGAAATTGGCCGATGTTTACGTGCATGAGATTGTCGCCCGATGTGGCGTTCCCGTTTCTATTATATCGAATCGAGATGTTCAATTCACTTCTCGATTTTGGCAGACGTTCCATGAGGAACTGGGCATGAGGTTACATTTCAACACTGCTTACCATCCACAGACTGATAGCCAAAGCAAGAGGACCATTCAGACACTTGAGGATATGTTGAGATCTTGTGTCATAGATTTTAGTGGGAGTTTAGACTCCTACCTTCCCCTAGCCGAGTTTTCTTACAACAATAGTTATCACTCCAGTATTGGTGCGTTGCCATTTTAAAGTCTTTATGGGACGAAGTGACGTACCCCATTCTGTTGGGGGGAGGTCGGTCACAGGGTTATGGGGAAGCCCGAGATAATTCTTTAGACGACAAAGCTTATACAACAGACCAGACTGAGGTCGCAAACAACCCAAAATCGACAGAAGAGTTATGCTGATAGACGACGATCTTAGTTGGAGTTCTAGGTCAGCGATATGGTTTTATTGAAGGTGTCACCATAAAAGGGTGTAATATGGTTCAGGAAGAGGGGCAAGTTAGGGCCCCGATATATTGGGTCGTTTTGAGTGATTGCCAAGGTTGGCAGGGTACCTTATCGGTTGGATCTGCATGAGGAGCTCAGTCAGATTCACAACACATTTGATGCCTCTCAGCTACGGAAGTGTGTAGCTGATGATTCAACAGTGGTTCCTTTAAATAATATTCATGTTGATAATCTCTTGAACTATGTATTGAGGCAAGTAACGATTTTGATAGGAAGACGAAATCCTTGCGCAACAAGGTGGTATCTTTGGTCAAGGTCCAATGCCAGCATCGGAAAGGTTCCGAATGGACCTGGGAACCCGATGCAAAGATGCGAGAGCACTACCCTGAGCTATTCGTAGAATCAGACTTCGAGGACGAAGTCTAATTCAAGTAGGGTAAAATTTTAACACCTTGATCTAGGTAATTTCCATTTCGATCCTAGGAATGAAATTTATTGAAAAATTGGTCCCAAATAGCATTTAAGTGAAAAGTGTGGATCAGTGACATATGTTGGGCATACTCTCATGTACGCTGGGTGTACATGGTTGATACCCAAACCCTAATATTTAGAGTTTGAGACTTATTTAAGAATCATTATCTCATTGAGACCCTCCTTTCATCAACCTCCATTTCCCACTTCGTCCCCTACAAACCCCAATCCATTTTGTGAGAATCATGGAGCCTTTGTGTGTGATTTTGGTGTTCTTAAAGGAAATATAAGGAAAGTAAATCATCCTAGAAGCTTAAAGCATTTTGGATCCAGAAGTGTTTCCCCCTCAAGCATCTTTTGGAGGTATAAATTTTGAAACTTGAAGAGTTAATTCATTAGATCTTGTTAAATTTAGTAAAACCAGTATTTCCAAAACATCATCGATACATGCCAAACAAAATAATGTGTCAAACATCATAACAATCAGAGTATAACACAAAAAACGGAACGAGGTGGTGCGTGCTCTACAATCATCCCAAGCCCTTCCCCTTGGAACTGGAAGTACCTAAAACATAAACGAAAAACCGTAAGCATAAAACTTAGTGAGTTCCCCACCCAAAGAGTATAATGGGCCCCGCCCTTACTCGCATAACGGACCCCACCCAATGCGTATAATGGGCCCCGTCCTAACTTGCATAACGGCCCCTGCCCAAATAAGTATAACGGGCCCCTCCCTAACTCGCATAATGGGCCCCACCCATATACAATTCATACTACATATCAAGTAATAGCATAAATAATAATCATCGGGCCCCGCCTAATAATCATACAAGCATATAAACATACTAGTGTCACACAGACAATGAGTATTCTAACATAACAGATCATGGGTCGACACTCGTGCCTTCGACCTGCTAAACATGGTTAGGAAACTCACCTCGGACTGCTAAAGTTTCTTGGATTAATGCCTTCAATGAAGTATTGGAGGAGCTGGTATTCGGTGATTCCATGCTTTGGACATCGGACACAAAGTTTCTTGAATCTCTCCCAATATGTGTCAAAAGCTTCTCTCTTATGTTGCTTGATTCCAATGATTTCCCTCCATAGGGCTGAAGCTTTCATCTATGGGAAGTAATTATCCAAAAACAACCTCGCAAGATCTACCCAAGTAGTTACTGTTCCCGGTGGGAGGTCATAAAACCAGTCTTTGGCTGCATCTTGCACTGCGAAGGGGAATGCCCTAAGCTTGATTTGATCATCCGTGACATTGTGTGGTTTCATGCCCACACATATAACATGGAACTCGATGAGGAACTTGTGAGGTTCTTCATTTTCCAAACCTCTAAAGGTAGGGAGTAGGTGGATGAGTCCATATTTAAGTTCAAGATTTGTGGTTGCCGGATATGTGATGCAAAGAGGTTGTTGAGTAACCTCTTGCCTCGACCATTGACGGAGACTTTGCTCGGGTGGTGGGTTTGGAGGTGGTATCCCTCCATGGTTATCTCCCATGGTGTGAGTAGTGATTGAAGTTTCCGTGGGTGTAATTTTTGGGATATTATAAGTAAGTGAAGATGGTGGAGTGGTATTTTTTGGTGAGGATGGTTGTGGTGAGAGAGAGAGAGACTTTTTTGGGTATGTGCTCCCAAATGTTGATGACCGGAGGGTTAGATGATGAAGAATTCCTAGAGCCCGGTTTCTTCTTACGAAGCTTGGCTTGCTTCTTTAACCTCTTTGTAGTCTTCTCTATCTCCGAGTCAATTGGCAATGGCGTACCTGTTCGAAAAGATCTTGGCATAAAACAATTAGTAATACCGTGTCCCCGACAACGGCGCCAATTTGTAAGGCATGTCAAACCCAACAAATAATAGGGGTATGATCTACTCCAAAATAACACTACTATATTGCACTAAAAGGTAGTACAAGGCAAGTAGGGTCGATCCACAGAGACACGGGACAATCTGTCTAATACCTCTTTGCACAAGGTACTTGTTCACAAAAGATTAAAGAGGGGGTTTTGAATGAAATGATTAAACAAACAAATTAAAAACACAAGTAATCAACTAAGAGAGTGAATTAAATTAATAATTTGTAAGGACTCCAACTTCATGTATGACAACTTGGCAATGTGACTCAAAGATGACATAATATCCGTTCAATTCCATCTAAGTTGGTACTTGAAAGTGTTAACAAGCTCTAACACTTCCCATTCACCACATTAATTAACCAAAACAAGATCTTTGATTAACCCTAACCTTACTAATCTAATCTAAACAAGCTCTTAGAATTAGATTAAAAGATTACATGAAGCTTTATGTGAATGTTCCCAACAACACCCAATACTCCTCACAAGCTCGGAAGTGTAAAAGTGTATGAATAAGATTTACACTATTTTCATTCAATAGAGATCAACTTAATGCTTGTTACTTGTTCAATTTCACAGAACAATTACGGATTTTGTAAAAGAGATAACTTGAATGACCTAACCCTAATTCAAATGGCCAATAAGAATCACAATTAGAATCAAACATTCGATTAAAGCTAAATCAAATTCACTAGATAGAAATTAAGAACAAACATCATGTCATATGATTGAAGTCACTACCAAGAAGTCAAAACATGAAATTGGAGAAACTAGGGTTCTAGCCACACATGGCTAGAACAATATCACAACTTTAAAAGATGAAAATGTATGCAATTACAACTAACAAATACTAGAAATAATGTTTCCAAATGATTGCTAATCAAACCCTTGCAAAAACCTTCGAAATCCCTTCTCAAAATGTGTTATGATATGTTGTGTGTGTGTGTAAAAATGGCCCTCAACCCGTAATATGAAAGATAGGAAAAACTGCCAAAAGTTGGTTTTTGGGTCGAACACAGCCCGTGTTAAAATAGGCTAAACTGACACGGCCCGTGTTTAGCAGCCAACACGGCCTGTGTTTAGCAGCCAACACGGCCCGTGTTGATTTGCACTAAACTGACACGGCCCGTGTTCAACATGGTCAACAACTCCCATTTTGGTCAACACGGCCCGTGTTGAATTTGCAGTGTAAATCCAAGACGACCCGTGTACCCCTCTGACTCTGAATCCAAACTTGATTTTTCCAACTTTTTTGTTCTTCGCCCGATCATCCCGAAATCTTCACCAATGCTTCCTAACACCTCCCAAAGCGCATTCTAAGCTCCGGTTTACCTGAAAAAGACATGAAAGTGTGCAAATAAGGTTGTTCTAGAGACTAACATGAATATGATGAAATGCAAGAAAAATGAAGAAAAATTATGCTAAATAGATGGATGAAATGGGACTAAAAGGTGTGCAAAAAGGTGCACAAATTGCACCTAACAGCCCACATATGGCCCAATTTTCCAAATTGTGCCCAAATCCCTATATGAGCCTTACCCTAAGGCCCACTAACTTTTTCTACTCCAAACTCTTACATTCAGGTGGCCCAACAAGGCCCCAAGCCACTAAGCCCAAAGAATAGCCCAAACATGTGAAGTCTACCAAACTGAGTGCGTGGGGCGTACTCAACACGTACATGCAACTTACTTGCTTGAGGGCTTGTACGCCTAACGTACTCACCCATTCATCCCAAAACTTAATTTTAACACTTAATCCCGTAAGACATATCTCCAAAACATAGATATGACTTCCGTGAGCTGGATTATCATGTAAAGTTGCTAACTTTATGTTCATTCATGGCTAAAGGAAGCTATTAAGCTTAAAAAGGACTTAACAAGTGACTTAATGCATGCATGCGACCAAAAATCCCTTAAATCTTGCACCTTTATGCTCAAGGAGTCCATAAAAATCTCAGTTCTAAAAGAACAAGTCCTTAAAACGTCTTAACTCTTCAAGCAACCCAAAATGGGACCAAAAGCATAACAAAACAAACCATGAGAAGATATAAACATCTACAAGCCAAGGCATGAACTTGATACCTCAAAGAGATTGCAACAAGTGAGATGATTCTGGATCTATGACCTTCTTTCCAAGCAAAGCACCTTCAATCTTCAAAGCTTCCTTCACAGTGACTAAAACAATCACTAAAATCCTCTCAAGGGCTTAAGAACGCCACCAAGAAAGCTTAAGGCACGATTTAGGGTTTTAGGTGGTTTGGGGGATGGTAAAGAGGCCAGTCCTAGGCTCTTAAGGTTTTTATATAGGATGCAACACCCTAAATTAGGGTTTCAATATGTCTCATATACACCCCGCGTACATAAATATACACCCAATGTACATGTCCGGAGTCTCGTCCCTATCTCGCATCAGCACGCTAAGCGTACCATGTGGTATGCCTTGTGTACTCGCTTCACAGCTTGTACGGTAAGCGTACCATGTGGTTCTCCCCGCGTACTGCCCAAGGACCAAAAAATGCAACTTTTATAATAACATAGGCAGTAAAGAAACATACCAAGATTCTAGTGTCACATAACAGTGGAGTACGTGGGGCGTACTGAGCCAGCTTGACCTTCCCTTGATTTTTGACTTTTGACCTTGACCTTTGACCTGGAGTTTGACCTAAGGGTATTTTAGGTATTTTGAACTATAGTTTGATTATAGGTCAATGTTTGTTGTGTAGGTGACCTGTAGAGTTGACTATGGACTAACATTCATTACTACTATCTTTTCAGCCTGTGAGGTGAGTTTTCCTCACTATACTTGTGGGTCGAAGGCACCAATGCCGACTGAGTAGATTGTGTATTCTGGTTTGGAATGTTGTTATATTGTATTGAACTGTTAAGATCTGCATAATTGTCTGAATGCTATTATGTGTTTATTTGTTTTGCATGTTGACATAGTGTGTTTGGGTTGAGATTGTAATGCTTTGTGCTACCAGTCAACAAACCCGTGCAATCCAACCAAAAGGTTATGGGTTGGTGGCAACCCAACTGTGAGGTTGTGTGCCAGAATGGGGCAATCCAACCATGAGGTTGTGGGTCAGGGCAATCCAACTCGAAGGTTGTGGGCCAAGGGTAATCCAACTGGGAGGTTGTGGACCCGGTATGTATTATTTTCTATACATTTTGTTTTGTGCTATTTAGGGGAAACTCACTAATCTTACAATTTAAGTTTTATTTTTCAGGTACTTTAGATGATCGGGGGAAACCAAATACTCCATGTACATCCCTCTGATTTTTATGATATTTGATTTTGGGATACTCTGATTCATGATTATTACTTTTGGGAAGTATGTTTTGTAAACAGTTATGATTTTTGTTTGGATTTTAAAAATGAAAATTTTACCTTGATTTTTGAGATGTTACAAATTTGTTTGTTTTCAATTTTACAAAATTCCCCTCCACAAATTGGATCATTTTACATTGGAATAGAATTGAATGATATGCGTACTTCTTCAAATCATCATCTCTGCAATCGACATTTGTCCAACGGGTTCAATTTCTAATAATGAGATAGTAAATAATTTTACGAATCTTAAGTTTTAAATTGTTATTATTATTATTATTATTATTATTATTATTATTATTATTATTATTATTATACGATAACTTTTTTTACCATATAATTACATCCTTGAACTTTTTTTTTTATTATGACATTGTACTTTTGTGAAAATTGTTTTGTATATAAATGATCTTGCTATAATTTGATATATTTCTTAAAGTGCGATGCTATAATAGGAAAAATAAAAATATGATGACATAATAAGCAAATCAGTTAACGTACATTACAAAAATGATCATTGTGTAAGAAAGTTATGTACATGATCCATGTATAAGAAAGTTACATAAACTATCCCTATGTATGACAAATTTACAGAAATACCGTCCTGTGGTTCACCACATGATCCCCTCCTAGTTCTTTAGTAAAATATAGGCGGGGCACATTTTATCTAGGATCCATGTGTACCTATTTTTCTATATAGTATTTGCCAATGACCACATGCTTCATTTCTATAGTTTTGTTTTTAAATAATTTGTTGGGGATAATGACTTGAAAGGGTAACGAACTTTCAATTTTGTTCACATTTAGTCACTAAACTTTTTTCGTTATCTATTTGCCATTGAACTATTGAAACTGTTCACGTTTTACCCTTATGATCGGCTGTTACCGGTCATAAGGGTAAAATATGAACTGTTTCAATAGTTTAGTGGCAAATAGATAACGAAAAAAAGTTTAGTGATTAAATGTGAACAAAATCAAAAGTTCTTTTCCCTCTAAAAAGTTCAATGACTAAATGTGAACAAACTTTCTATTGTATTATGTTTTAGCAGATTATTTATTTTTGTTTAATTGTAGCAACATTTGTTGATGAAGAAATCTATGAAATAAAAAAACAAAATGTAACATCCGGATTTCCAGGTATCATAATTTAAGTATTTTTCTTTTGAGTTAAGAAGAGAGACTCGACGGGTTGACGCCTCAACTCGTCGAGTAAAGTCACGACTGATGACTCAGATTAATGAATAGACTCAACGAGGCGGTGAGGCGACTCAACGAGTCCGCACTGTTGGTAGAAACCTAAATCTTTGGGCCCGATCCATATTTAAAGGCACTTATGGCCTTCAATTGCGACTACCTTTCGCATAAGTGAGAACCCTAGCGAGCTTGAGTGTGTAGAGTGAGAGGAAGAGCTATTGGTGTGATTTTGCAAGAAAGGAGAAGAGTTCCAGCAAGAGGGACCAAGGAAGGTTATTGTTCTGAGTTATTCAAGCAAGGAACTTCATTCTGTGGTACAAAAATGAACCCTTTTCCTTCCCTATTGTGTAGATTCCATTTTGGGGTTAGGGCTTGAATCACTTCATTTTTGGGGTTTTGAATGCCTCAAACCCCTCTTGCAAGTTCGTGTTATAGATCTAGACCCTTCTAGGCCTAGAGAGCCGAGAATATGAAGCTTTAGTAGAGTAAACCTTGGGGTTTGAAGTTAGGAAGCTTATATGGGATTTTTATGGTATATATAGTTACTTTCATCTTACACATAGATATTAAGTATTTTACATAAATTACGTGCTATGTGTGCATATTATTTGAATACTTGTTGTCTATGTTGGATGAACGATTTTATACATGTTTTAAAAGATTTAAACGGTATATTTATTTTATATCTACAAATATGTTGCGGATGAAACATGGGTAGATGAAATAGTTAGTGTGTGATGAAATAAAATGATGAGAGATAAGTGATGACAGAAAGGTGTTGATAATTAGGTAAATAGATGATGATGAATAGGTGATGTAGGATGAAAGGAGATACCATAACCTTAACCGGCAATGTAGCGATGTAGTCATCTACCAGAGTATAGATGGCGACCACAGACTATTCTAGACAACCTAGTGGAAACACTAGTAGGCCCATAACCTGTAGTTGATGAATTACGAGTTCAGGCGATGTTGTAACTACGTATTCATGCGATGATACTCTAACCCCTTACTATGAATTACGAGTTCAGACGATGTTGTAACTAGGTATTCATGGGATGTCACAAATTCCGCATGCCAAACCAATGGTCATAATTCACATCAGTGAGAATGGTTCATTTTTTTGTAAAACCAAAATCAGATTGGAAATTTTGATTTTTTATTTTGGAAAATGTCAAACCATTGGTTTTTTATTTCGGTTTCGGTTTTTTGTTTTTTTTTTTTAAATATATTTTCAGGGTTTTGTTTTTTTTTTTTATTTCATAGATTTTTTCATCAACAAATGTTGCTACAATTTAACAAAAATAAAATAATTTGCTAAAACATAATACAAGAGGAAGTTTGTTTACATTTAGTCATTGAACTTTTTAGAAGGAAACGAACTTTCGATTTTGTTCATATTTAGTCACTAAACTTTTTTTCGTTATCTATTTGCCACTAAACTATTGAAACTGTTCACATTTACCCTTATGACCGGTAACAGCCGGTCATAAGGGTAAAATGTGAACATTTTCAATAGTTCAATGGCAAATAGATAACGAAAAAAAGTTTAGTGACTAAATGTGAAAAAAGTCGAAAATTCGTTACCCTTTCAAGTCATTATCCTTAATTTTTTGTATATAAGATAAGATTACCCCAAAAGATTTTAAAATCTAAATATTACAATAATCTTTAAACATATTAATATGGCCATGAAATAAATGTCTTTGGACATACTTTTTAATTGGTGTGCGCATTATTTGATTGATAATATTTCATGTTGACGAGCCTTTTTTACTATAGTTTACCACAAACTTCACTCTTTCCCTACTATAAAACTATCCTCAATTTTTGCACTCACATAATACTGTTCCCAAAAGACATACGGACACTTCATATTATGTAGTATTTCATTCTAATTTCTAAAACACCAGGTTGTGCGTTATCATATGTTATAATAAAAGAATATATAAAGTGTGTAATTGTATCTTAGCACTATAAAAAACAGCATGAGTACTTATAACATATGCTACTTTCATTTCTTTTGATGTCCACTAATATATATATATATATATATATATATATATATATATATATATATATATATATATATATATATATATATATTAGTGGACATCTAACATTTCGCTATAAGTGGGCCCTCTTAGATCGACAACAACTGAATAAAGCACCAAATGTCCAACCAAAATATTTAATACTGGACTCAAGTGAATTTTTGGGCTTTAATATTTGATTCTAGATAGGCTGCGTGATTGTGAAAGAATGCCTAAGATTAGAGGCAAAGATTTTGTTACATGAACAAAAATAATAAAATTAGAGCTTAAATACTGCTTTCTAAAATCGGGATCATAATCTATTGATTATAAATACGAATCATAAGCCACAATTATCTTAAAGTTCGTATATTTCATGTGAATTCGTCATTGTTCAATAGGAGCATGATCATCGACAATGATATAATTGAGTGCTTGGATATGCATTTGTGAAAAGATTACATGACATTCATAAACTAGAACAAATAATATTAGATATTAGTTAAAACCAAGTGATTAAAAGTTATATACAATTACATCCACCTTAAAAAGTCAATTTTGTTGTAAGAACTTAAAATCTTAGTTATCCTGACCCTAAAAAGTAAGAATTAAGTTTCATGAACATATTTAATACCTCTTAATTAGTTGGAATGAGCTTCAACCATTGCCTTTGTGGATTTTCTTCACACTTTGGAACATCTCTCAAATTATCATCAAGACATAAACACTTGTTAGTGACAACTTTTGAAGTAGAAAGATCGACTTCTAAACAAACATCATTCCCTTGGCTATCTTTTGAAGCCAGATGATGTTTTGAGCTTGAAACAACATTCCATAAACTTTGAGGACTCGAACACTCGTGATCAGAGATGATAGGTGGCAAACCTTGTTTGATAGTTGTTAAACAGTGTTTTGTCTTTTTCGCTAACTGGATCGCCCCACCATCATGTAAATGGTCCCACCGAGTGGCTTGTTGACATTTCGTCATTGAAAGGTTGTTACCTGCTTTGACACATTTACCACTTAAGGGGTGGTAGATGATATAAGATGTTTGGTTGCTTGATTCGACATTACCTATAGTGTAATAACACAAGAATATATCTAAGTATTGAAAAGGAAAAATTACAAAAAAAGTGTGTTAACATTAAATTTCATCTCAATGTAGATATTATTGTTTCGAATAAGTACTCATGCTGTTTTTTATAGTGCTAAGATACAATTACACACTTTATATATTCTTTTATTATAACATATGCTACTTTCATTTCTTTTGATTACAACAACATTGTAATTTAAATTTTATTTACTTATTAAAGTATTTTGCTTTCAGAAAGAAACACACGATTATAAAATTGTATTTTTAGTTTTTCTTTATAGTAATGTTGTATTAAAAAATATCAACATTGTAAAAGTAAATTTTGGTTTATATCAGGATTTATAATTAAGTGTATTATTTAGAATATGATATCATAATAAGAAAAAACATAAAAAAAAATATGTTATAGTAAACAAATTAATAAAAATACGTTGTTATTTTTCTTTTAACTTAATATTATAATATAATATGTTAACCTTTATAAACAAAGGAAATAATACCTTGAATCTTCGTTTGAACAAACTGTAACTTCTCTAGTATCGTAGAATTTCTAAGTTTCTTCCATTTGAAATCATACATCCCAAACACATCTTCCTTTTCAACTTCCCCTTCCCTAAGCATAAAACTCCCCGGTAGCTGCCATAACGCCCAATCAATATCGTTTTCAGCCATTGTCATCAGCAAGCAAATGAAATAACGGTTCTCCATTTCATTTTCACCACGCTGATCTAAACCGAATTCACTTAGAAATAAAGGAAGCGAGTTTTTGTCTGTAAGAAACAAAAACCCAGAATTCTCCATGAACCATTTGGTCACATTGGCACAGTATTCATTCGTCTGAAAAATCCATTTATCAGATGGTTGGCCAAACGGGTACCAATGTGACTCGAAGACTAACTTGTTATCCAAATTGATCGACAAGGGTTCACTTTTCAAGAATTTAAGGTTTGTATCATATGACAAACCCGAAAAAATCACAAGAATGTCGGGGTTCTCTTGATGAATAGAAACCGCACCTTGTTGCATGTACTTATACCAAGACGCCACATTTTGATGTGGGCCCCGTAGTTCATTTCGCATGCTCATCGCCACAACCTAAGGCAAATAAAAAGGTTGTTATAAACTCTCTAACAATTACCATATAAAACATAGATATTGATCATCTAATAAATTGTTTAATACGTTCTTTTGTTGCTTATTACATTAAAATGAATATGTTTGTCACTTTGACCTACTTAAAAAGTTGGGAGATTGAGTTTTATTGTATGACGGTTGTACAAAAAATATAAATGCCCTTTGTACCCTCTTTATAAAAATACATTAAGATAGCATGTGTAGTCTGGTTGAACAATTAAGCCAACCATAAAAACTTTATTGTGTATGTATTCAATATTTCATAGGAAAAGAAACTCTTAACTTTTTTGACTATTGTAAACTACACGAAGGGGTACATTTAACTTTTGAATAACAGTTAATGCGTAACTCATACCGAAGGGTTGCTATTATAGCGACGAGCAACAGCCACCAAACCCTGCAACCACTCGTCGGGATCGAAAAACTCATCACCGAAAAACCCATTTCCGTCATTCTCACCGCAGCACCACTCCGGCAAACTGACGTGATTATCGAGCACCACCATCAACTTCCCTTTCCCAAGCTCATTAACGACGGCATTCTGAGCTTCCACGACGCTCATCTCCAACAACTCAGGGTTGTTTTTCCGGACACCTTCTTTAGCGCCGGTCAAGTTCCACCTATCTAGTGACTCCGAAACAGTGACATTCGAGTAACGCGTGTACATATAAGTAGCCCATGTAAGCCGAACACAGTTGAACCCCATTGTGTGAGAAATGTCTGATACAATGGCCTTCACCGGCTTCTTGTTTAGACCCTCCGGGATCATGACGTGGAGGTGGCCAGGCCAGTTTATGCATGTAAGTTTTACGCGGTAGCCGGAGATTTGGTCGACGATCCATCGGGAGGACGTGGAGAGTGGAAATGAATGAAAAGGGAAGAGAAACAAAACCAGAAGGAACATAGAGGTGGATCGTAAAGGCATGTTGGAGACAGAAAAAGAAATACTGTTTGCTCACATGTACACGTTAAATAGGGGGTTTTCTTGGCGCATAGTAATATAAGTAATATAAGTTTAATTGATTTTTGAGTAAATTACAGAAATAGTCCTACGGTTTAATCGAATTTTTAGTTTTTATACTTAAGTTTAAAAATTATTAGGTTGCATCATGTGTTTTTGAATATTGCAACTTTGCAAGTCCTAGACCAAGTTACCCTCTCTTTTTTTTTTTCTTTCGACAATTTAATATATATATATATATATATATATATATATATATATATATATATATATATATATATATATATATATATATATATATATTGTTGTAAATTATTGAATGACACCAATAATTGGTGAATTGGTAAAAGATATCATGTCATACTATTTATATTACGTATGATAGGTAGTTTTGTTGTATATATATAACATGCTCTTGTAAGAATAATAGGTAACAATTTCACGAAAGATAAAATATCTGATATCTTTCTAAATCTTCTTCTCCATCAAGTTTCTTTAAGTATGTTATTTTAGTTTATTTTTAACATATCTTAATCACGTTGAATTTATAACACGTTATCAGCATGAAAGCTCTTATCAAGGTTATTAAACAAGTGGAAATCACATCTATCTTAATCAAGGTATGTATTACTTAGTAAAAACAATATTAATTATAAAAACCTCCATCATCTTAAATTAACAATAATACTAATGAATTAATAAAATTATACATTATGGACATTATGGACTACTAACCATTTTTTTTATTTCTTATACTAACATTTCTTTATGTATTCTAATTTTTATGCATACTAACATTTACATTATGCAACTAATTTTTATTTATGCAAACTAACATTTACATTATGCAACTAACTTTTATTTATGCAAACTAACATTTACATTATGCAACTAACTTTTATTTATGCAAACTAACATTTACATTATGCAACTAACTTTTATTTATGCATACTAACATTTAAATTATATTTATGTATACATGTCAATGTTTATTTATATTTTAGATACTCTTATTAATTTTATTTAAACATTTACTAATATTTATTTATGTTTCTAATTATTAAAATTATACCAAGTAAGGTTATGTATTGGTTATAAGTGTTATTAGATGATTTATAGAATACATATACACACAACGAATATATATATATATATATATATATATATATATATATATATATATATATATATATATATATATATATATATATATATATATATATATGTAACGGTTATAAACAGCAAAAACAACGGCTATATTTTTTTACTATAAATAAACATCTTTACCCTGTTTATTTTACCCACAACAAATATTTTCTCTTTTCTATCAAACAAATCAATTTCAAGAAATCAAGCTTCAAGATGATTCACCCTTTTGTGATAATCATGACTATGATAGTCATGTTACTTCTCATCCCAATTCTTAACATCGAAGATAATATGGAATTTCATCTACTTTTAGGCTTGTATACAATGTTAGCTTTACCGCTTCTTTTTTGTGTAATATTTATTGAAATAAATGGATTTTAATTTTAATTTTTTTTATTTTGTTTAAAATTTATAGTTACATTATGTCCAACATTGCAAAGCTCGAGTTTGCAGCACTTGAAGTTAGTGGGAAAAACTATGTGCCATGGATGATAGATGTAAAAATGCATCTTGAGTCCATGGGAATCTCAAATGCTATATACGAATTTAATAATTGCTTGGCACAAGACAAAGCAAAAGCACAAGTTTTCCTTCGTAAGCATATTGATGAAATGTTGAGATTTGAATATCTTGATGTTACTGATCCAAGTATTCTCTGGAATCTTTTGAAAGAAAGATTTGATCATCAAAAGGAAGTTATACTTCCAAATGCTAGAGATGAATGGAGAACACTGAGGTTTCAAGACTTCAAGAAAGTGAATGAATACAACTCAGCTTTGTTCAGAATATGTTCACAACTCAAGTATTGTGGACAAGAAGTTACTGATGAAGATATGCTGGAGAAAACTTACTCCACATTTCATGCAACAAACATTACCTTGATGCAACAATATCGAATGCAAAAGTTCACAAGATATTATGAACTAAATGCATGCCTGCTTGTTGCAGAGCAAAACAACGAGCTCTTGATGAAAAACCATGAATCTCGTCCAACAGGATCAGTAGCACTTCCTGAAGCAAATGCTACAAATACTGATGGTAATCAAAACAATACACGTGGACGAGGGCGTGGTCGTGGCCGAGGTCGAGGACGAGGTCGTGGCTATTTTAATCGAAACCAAAGCCATAATCAGAACCATAATTCTGGTCGTGGACAAGGTAATAATCGTGGTCGTGGCCAGAAAAGGAATAATTACCAAAATTCACAAAGAAACAATGTCCACACACAAGATAAGGCCAAAGTGGCAAGGCATGACACTGGGACATCACAAAAATCTGATGGTTCATGTTATAGATGTGGTAGCACGGGCCATTGGTCAAGGACCTGTCGCACACCTGCACATCTTTGTCAACTTTATCAAGAGTCCATTAAAGGAAAAGGAAAAGAAGCAAACCTCATTGATAATGTTGAATTCACTCCGCTAAATGTTGTTGATTTCTGTAATGACATGGAAGACATAAACTAAAAAGAAAATCTATTATTGTTCTAGTAAAACTGTTTTTCCTTCGTTTGTTTGATTTTTTTTGTGTAATGCTTTTCCTTCAATAAATGAACTTTCTTTTTAATAATAATTATTATTATGTTTATTCACTTATTATTCCTTTCATATGTGAAGTTTAATATGAATCCAACTGGAGCGCAACACCAAGAAAAGATTGGAGATCTTTGTATAGCAGATAGTGGTAGTACACATACTATTCTGAAATCAAAGAAATATTTTTCAAAATTAGTACCAACAAAAACAATCATACATACAATATCAGGTCCTGCAGACATGATAGAGGGAACCGGGAAAGCCCATTTTATATTACCAAATGGTACAAGCTTTTGTATAGAAAATGCCTTATTTTCTCCAAAGTCTAATAGAAACTTATTAAGTTTCAATGACATATATTTCAAAGGATATGACACAAAGACTGTGACCATTGAAAATAAGAAATATATGTACATTATAGACAAAAATCGTGTGCTTGAAAAACTACCAACACTTGATTTCGGTCTGCATTATACATATATACATATGATTGAATCAAATATGGTAATCGAAAGAAAACATTATGATCCTGGGACATTCAGTTTATGGCATGATAGGTTGGGCCACCCAGGATTAACAATGATGCGAAGGATAATTGAGAATACACATGGGCATCCATTGAAGGACCAAAAGTTCCCTCAATCCAATAGCATAAAACCATGTACATCTTGTTCCCTTGGAAAGTTAATTATAAAACACTCTCCAATGAAAGTTGAAAGGGAATCGCCTATATTTCTAGAAAGAATTCAAGGTGATATATGTGGATCGATTCACCCTCCATCTGGACCATTTAGATACTTTATGGTCTTAATAGATGCATCCAGCAAATGGTCTCATGTTTGCCTATTATCAACTCGTAATATGGCATTTGCAAAGTTTCTTGCCCAAATTATTAAATTAAGGGCACATTTCCCTGATTATACTATCAAAAGAGTGAGACTTGATAATTCTGGTGAATTTACTTCACAAGCATTTAATGAATATTGTATGTCTGTCGGAATTGTTGTTGAGCATCCAGTTGCTCATGTACACACACATAATGGTTTAGCTGAATCACTAATTAAACGTCTCCAGCTAATAGCTAGACCATTGATAATGAGGACTAAACTTCCTGTTTCTGTTTGGGGCCATGCAATCTTACATGCTAGATCATTGATACGCATGAGACCAAGTTCATATCATGTATATTCTCCACTACAACTTGCTTTCGGTCAAGAACCAAATATATCCCATTTGCGAATTTTTGGGTGTGCAGTATATGTCCCTATTGCACCACCTCAACGGACAAAAATGGGTCCTCAAAGAAGGTTGGGAATATATGTTGGTTATGAGTCAGTCTCTATTATAAGATATCTTGAACCATTAACAGGTGATGTTTTCACAGCACGCCTAGCAGATTGTCAATTTGATGAGGCAAATTTTCCATCATTAGGTGGAGAAAAGAAGATTATGGAAAAGGATGTGTCATGGCATGAGCCTTCTTTATCATATCTTGACCCTCGCACAAGGCAATGTGACATGGAAGTTCAAAAGATAATGCATTTCTAAGAAATGGCAAATCAATTACCTGATGCATTTACTGACACAAAAAGGGTGACTAAATCATATATACCAGCTGTCAATGTTCCAGCTCGAATTGACATTCCACAAGGACAATCTGATGATAAAGTCACTCAAGAGTCTAAAACACGCCTGAAGCGTGGAAGGCCATTTGGTTCTAAGGATAAGAACCCACGAAAAAGAAGAGGAGCAGAAAATGCACTAGATCATGAGGAAAGTGTTCCTGGAGAAACACGAATTATTCAAATTCCCCCAGGAAAAGAGAATGATGCACAAAATTATGGTCAACCAAATAGAATATGTGACCAAAATGAAAGTGATAGTATAAGTGCAATATTTTCTTATTCAGTTGCATGTGATATTATGAATGATGATCCTGACCCACAATCTATCATTGAATGTCAAAGAAGAAATGATTGGGCTAAATGGAAGGAAGCTATGCAAGTTGAATTAAATTCTCTTAACAAGAGAAAGGTTTTTGGGAACATTATCCTCACACCTGAAGTTGTGAAACCATTAGGATATAGATGGATCTTCGTACGAAAAAGAAATGAGAAAGACGAAATTGTAAGATACAAGGCCAGACTTGTTGCTCAAGGTTTCTCTCAAAGACCTGGAATTGATTATGAAGAAACTTATTCACCGGTAATGGATGCAACCACTTTCAGATATTTAATCAGTTTGGCAGTATCTAAAAATTTAGAGATGCGTCTTATGGATGTTGTTACAGCTTACCTGTATGGATCACTTGATAGTGATATCTATATGAAAATCCCTGAAGGATTTAAAATGCCTGAAGCGTTAAGTACAAACCCCAAAGAAATGTATTCTATAAAATTACAAAGATCTTTGTATGGTTTAAAGCAATCTGGGCGCATGTGGTACAATCGTTTAAGCGATTATCTGACAAGTAAAGGTTATAAAAATAACACTATTTGTCCATGTGTATTTATTAAGAAAACAACATCTGGATATGTGATCATAGCAGTCTATGTTGATGATCTGAACATCATTGGAACGAATAAAGAAATCCTTGAAGTGATTGAACTTTTAAAGAAAGAATTTGAAATGAAAGATCTTGGAAAAACCAAATATTGTCTTGGTTTACAGATTGAGCATATGCCTAACGGAATACTTGTGCATCAATCAAATTACACATAAAGGGTCTTGAAACGTTTCAATATGGACAATGCAAATCCTTTAAGCACTCCAATGGTTGTTAGATCATTAAATATTGACAAGGATCCATTTCGTCCATGCGAAGAAAATGAAGAAGTCCTTGGTTTAGAAGTGCCATATCTAAATGCAATTGGAGCTCTTATGTATCTTACTAATTGTACTAGACCTGACATTTCTTTTGCTGTAAACTTGCTAGCAAGATTTAGTTCAGCCCCAATAAAAAGACATTGGAATGGAATCAAACATATTTTTCGATACCTTCGAGGAACTAGTGATTTAGGGTTATTTTACCCTAACAATTCAAAACAAGGCTTAATTAGTTATGCAGATGCAGGTTATTTGTCCTATCCTCATAAAGCTAGATCTCAAACTGGATACGTATTCATGAATGGAGGTACTGCAATTTCCTGGCGTTCTCAAAAGCAAACACTTGTTGCCACATCCTCAAATCATGCTGAAGTGATTGCACTAAATGAAGCTAGTAGAGAATGTACATGGTTGAGATCGATGACACAACTAGTTTTAACTTCATGTGGACTTGAAAAAGACATAGGTCCAACTTTGATATATGAAGATAACTCAGCATGCGTCACTCAAATGAAAGAAGGATATATCAAGAGCGACAGGACAAAACATATACCTCCAAAGTTTTTTGAGTACACTCAAGAGCTTATAAAGAATCATCAAGTTGAAATCAAATATGTTCAATCCAGCAACAATGTAGCAGACCTTTTTACGAAGGCACTTCCTACTGCAACCTTCAGGAAACATGTACATGGCATTGGAATGCGACATGTGCATAGAATATAATGTAACAGATGTCTAAATAAGGGGGAGTCAACTATACACTGCACTCTTTTTCCCTTTGCTAAAGTTTTTTTCCCACTGGGTTTTCTTTAGCAAGGTTTTTAATGAGGCAGTACTTCAAAACTGAACTCTAAATTAGAAATGGTGTCATCCAAGGGGGAGTGTTGTAAATTATTGAATGACACTAATAATTGGTGAATTGGTAAAAGATATCATGTCATACTATTTATATTACGTATGATAGGTAGTTTTGTTGTATATATATAACATGCTCTTGTAAGAATAATAGGTAACAATTTCACGAAAGATAAAATATCTGATATCTTTCTAAATCTTCTTCTCCATCAAGTTTCTTTAAGTATGTTATTTTAGTTTATTTTTAACATATCTTAATCACGTTGAATTTATAACACATATATATATATATATATATATATATATATATATATATAATATTTTTTTATCTTTATTTTAATAGAATTAATATAGATTATTTATAAAATTATATTTATTTTTGAAAATCAATTATCTAAAATATATAAAATCATATTGTTATTAATTATTTTTTGCTTTGATTATTTATAGTTATTTTTATGGTTTAAAAATCATTTGACGTTTTATTTGAATATATTATTTAATGTTGTTTTTTTAACGTTTTGTTCATTTAAATTATATTATGATTTTTTTGGCATTTTTTTCCAACAAAAAAATTAAAACAATAACCTAGATAACCATCAGTCTTCCATTATAATTATTTAATGATCGTTTTTATTTGTTTTTCTTTCATATATATATATATATATATATATATATATATATATATATATATATATATATATATATATATATATATTAGATTGGATAGGTTTACTTTGTTTTTTTTTCAAAAATAGTTATATGAAAAAATATAATTATTTGGGCAATAAATGAAGAAGTAGTGACATATTAACAAATGATGGTAGTGAAAAACATAGAAAACCATAAAACCTCTTAAAACTAAATAAAAGAATAAGCACTAACAAATAAGTGAATGATGTAAACAAAAAAACACATAAAAAACAACATTAAATAATTATATTCAACAATTTATAGTTGTCCGTATAAATATCTTAATTTGTTTATTCAAATAAAATATAAAAAAATCATTATATAATGTAAACAAGCAAAACGTTAAAATAACAACATCAAATAATATATTCAAATAAAACATCAAAATCTCCGGTTATTATTTTAGTTTGTCTATTCGAACAAAAAGTAAAAAAAAAATCATTATATAATGTAAACGAAAGAATGTTAAAAGAACATCAAATAATATATTCAAATAAAACGTCAAAAATATTAAAAGATTTTTAAATCACAAAAAAAAAAGATAAATAAATAAATATGAGAATAAATAAAAATGTGATTTTATATAACTTATATAATTTATTTAAAATTTTTTATAAATAATTTATATTAGTTCTATTAAAATAAAGATAAAATAAAATCAATTATATATATATATATATATATATATATATATATATATATATATAATCAATTATTAAAAGAAATAAAATAAAATAAATGATAATTTATTCTTTTTGTATGGAAGAAATACCTGTAATACAATATTACATATTATCAAAATCAAAACTATGAATTTAACCAAACCACACTAACATTTATGTAATTTACTCTTATTTTTTTATAAAGTCAAAGTAGCAGGGCCACATGTACAAAAGTAGTCATATGTCTCCCATGATCTAATAAAGATGATTTTGTTGAAAATAGACTAGACTATACAAATGGTCCTTATGGTTTGTTTAAAATTATCACTTTAATCCAAAAATGTTTGAACTAGTACCAGAGGTCCAAAGTTTTTATTTTGTTGTTTGTTTGGTCCAATGTGTTTTGATTTTTCTCAAAATGATGGATTTGCCACTGTTAATATGATTTTTTTTTCTTATTTGTTTTTTATTTTAGATTTAAAAAAATAAAAATAAAAATAAATATCTCTCTCTCTTATTTGTTTTTCTGATTTAAAAAAATAAAAAACATATATATATATATATATATATATATATATATATATATATTAAATCTCTCTCTCTCTCTCTCTCTCTCTCTCTCTCTCTTATCTTAGTGTGTGTTTACTATGTGAACACAAATCCATGACAATCCTCCTGCCCCAAATCCACCACGATGTCTTTAACTTGAAACTCACCTTCATACTCTCACTTGCTGGAGCATTCATTGGAGTCGGAGGAGACAACATCAGACCAAGATCCGGGGAGGTCACAAGACAACTTTTTGAGAGATATAGGAGAGAGACAATCATTGTATGGCAGCTCAAATGATTTTTCAAATCCACCTCAATTTAGGGTTTCAATCGCCTGTATCTCTGAAATTACTTGAAGATAAATGTTTTTCAATAGATCAAGTACTTAAATCTGTTAAACCTACACATAAACATGTCTGAGGTGTGGTAAGAGGGCTATCAGCACAGCCATGGTCGTTGAATACCACCACGCGCCACCCTCTCTTTATTGCTCTCACGAGTATATGCCATACATATTCATATTGGCTTCCTCCCAACAAACCAGGCTGCAAAATTAGTACACAATGAATGGTGGGTTTGCATTTTGAAAGTTGAATTTCAAGAGGGGGAAATGTGGACTGACAAGTAAGAGTAGGATAGGGAGGTTTCCGGCAAGTTGCGGGCATCATCGGAGACCCAATCGAGGGTGACAGAAGGTGTCACGAGCTCCACCCAGAACTTCCAACGACGAGTGATGGTCTTTGAATTGATTCACCATCATTCCAATAATAGCGACGGGGGTCGCCATGTTGCAGGTACTTTGGCGCGCGATTATCAGAGCTTTAGAGATTTGGCGAATAGCAAACTGGGTGGTGAGATTTGGAGCTATCGGTGGTTAGTGTAGTTTGTGATAGAGAAATGAGGGTGGTGTTTTTGGGTTGTGTATGGTGGTGGTATAGGGTGGAATGGTGGTTTGGTGGTTACAGTGGCGGGAATAGAGATGGAGAAGGGTGGCAATAGGTTGTGATAGATGATGAAAGGGTCAGTTAAGGTTGAAGGTTGGTGAAAGTGATGAGAGAGAGAGAGTGGTTTATTTTTATTTTATATTTTATTTTATATTTTTTTTAAATCTAAAATCAAGAAAACAAATAAAAAAAGAAAATCATATTAACAGGGGCAAATCCGTCATTTTGAAAAAAATCAAAAAAGATTGGACCAAACAAGCAACAAAATGAAAACTTTGGACCTTTGATGTTAATCCAAAAATTTTTGGACCAAAGTGACAATTTTGAGCAAATCACACGGAGTATTTGTGCGGTTTAGTCTTCATATTACCATCTGATAATGTTTCGTCTACCCCGTTTTCTAACAGAAGATGAGTTGAAAGTGTCAAAAGTTGGTAAAACTGAAATTGTGCCCAACTGATATCTTTTAAATTAAATAGTATATTAGTATTTTGATAATAGAATTTTTATAATTTTATAATTATTTATAAAATTTAAACGTGAAACTATTTCCAAACTCCAACCCAACCATATCGAAAGAATCATAAAAACGGTTATTCAATCCACTTGATTCATCAATTTGCCACTTTTCATAATTTCTTTAGCACGAGACAAGATGTATTTCCGTGTTCTATAATTTTGTTGGTTGCATACAATTAGTGGATGAGAAGTGAGTTGAGATGCATATCGACGGTTTCAGACTGGTCTCGGGTTGGTCTTGAACCGGTTCTAGTCTTTTTTGGACCGGTCCCAGACGGTTTTGGGTCGTTTTTTTGGGACTGGTCTCGATCTTTTTATGTTTGGTGTCGCGGTCTTTGCTATCTTTTTCGGTTCTGTTTCGGTATTTTTTTTATTTTTTTCGGTTTTGAGTCTTTTTATTAATAAATAGACTAAACTGCACAAATGGTCATCGTGGTTTGCTCAAAATTGTCACTTTGGTCCAAAAACGTTTTGACTAACACCAGAGGTCTAAAGTTTTCATTTTGTTGGAGTTTGGTCCAATTTGATTTAAACTTTTTTAGAATGACGATTTTGCCCTTACTTTTTTGTTTTCTAGTTTTTCTTTATTTATTTAAATACATTTCACAAATTTAAAATTAAAAATAAAACAAAAAAGAAAAGACTACCCATATCCCTACCCTACTCTCATCCCACTTCCAGTTATGATATCACAACCATCGTCAGTCACCTCCACCACCATCGTTGGTCACCAACAACCGCTACCACCATCGTTGTCACACCCCCAAACCACGGCGGAAACGTTCGGGGGCGGAGGACGTCATATTCAGTATCATAACAGTTCATAGTAAGGAAAGTACACACCACCATACATATAAAGGTTTCAAAATGTTTACATAGTTGTATTTGTTACATGTTCAAAAGATAAATACATAAACACTTTCAAAAGAAGTAATTAACGTCAGAGCGTTAATCCCCAAAAGTTGGTTTCCAAACCTGCCTATCGGTTCCCTAAGAATACAAGTTATTTCAAGGAAAAAGTGTCAACAATTAAGTTGGTGAGTTCATAAGCGGTTTTGAGAAATGTATGCCATTCCAAAGTTCGTGCGTTTTCCAAGAAAATCCCTTGTTTTCTTATAAAAGTATGAAATGCATATGAATGTTTGTGTTATGAATTGTAAATAGTTGCACCAGGAAAATCTCTTATTTTCCTATTAGTTGATTGTTTTGGATATAGGAGAATCCTTTATTTTACTAAAGTAACAGGTAGTCTCCAATGTCCAAGACCGAAAATCGCAAGCAACTGACATGCTTAAAAGGTTGAGGCATAGTCTTATATAATAAAGTTATAAGAAGATCGCACTTCTTAGATGAAGAATAGTTTTAATAGCTACCCATTCATAAAACCAGTATACCATAATAATTGTCTATCCGGTGAGTTTTATAATCATACTAAACATAATATGCCTGTGACGACGGTCTTCCGGGGTCGAAACGTTTATGACAAACTGTCACCCAAAGGACTGTAACTAACAGTCAGGACGCGGGATCATGACTTCCCGTATAGATCTATACACATTTGACACGCTCTCCAAATAGGAGACTCTGGTTATAATAGAGAGGACTTTAGGTAGTACCTTTTAACTAAAAGGTAGCATTGAAGAAGTAATTGTCTCATGGATTATCAACTAAGTCTGTATTAAAGTGATAGTTTTGTATGCAATGTTTATCCTCTTTCACAATGTTTGACAAAGCATAAATCATAAGTTCTTTGAATGCATAAAATGGTTTAACAAGGATGGCTACCCTGAATACTACGCATTTTGTATAGATCTAGTGCATGCAAGGTATAACAAGAGTTTTCACGTTTTCACTCGGGATTAACCGGGTGTTTACTTGTATTCTCTCCCAAAATGTATTAAAAGTACATTATAAAGTATTTGAAGGTGTATAAAAAGGGTATGAACTCACTTGATTGAAGTGGTTGTTTGAAGTAGTCGAGAGAAGAATCGAGTAGAACTTCGACTAGAGAAAGTTGAAATCTCGGGATCCTCGGGGATCTCGGGAGTGTAGAACTTCCTTCGGCACTCGAGTATGAAAAACCGGGGCTTCGGGAAGGCTTATCGAGGTAATCACGTAGAGTAACAGCGCTTAGAAGGAAAGAAATGAGCACCAAACCCGACACCCTTAAGCTTCTATTTATAGGGGCTGATTTTGGGTCTCACGTCGTGAGTTTGGGTTGCTCACGTCGTGAGGATTAGTCAGCATGGTCCACTTCGACGAGTTGACGTGGCTGACACACTGGAACCCATCAATCACGAGCTCACGTCGTGAGCATGGTCCCCTCACGTCGTGAGGCTGAGTCAGCCTCGGATTTTGTGTCCCGAACTTGTAAAATCCGTAACTTTTGCGTACAAGCTCCGATTTCGACGTTCTTTATATGCACGCGTAGGTGTGAAAAGGCTCTACAACTCTAGTTTAGACTCCATCGGCAAATTTTGAATTTATATTTATTATATTATTTTTAACAGGCCGGGGCCTGGAAAAGTCCGTTTAAATCCCATAACTCCTTCATCTGCTGTCCATTTTCGTCAGACATTTTCCTATTATACTCTATTGTCGGGGTCTTCAACTTTTGTTTAGGTTGTGTCGGCTAAAGACCGCTCGATCTCTATTTTGAGTTTTTAGCTGTCTACTGCTAGGTCAGAAACTTCGAAAAATGATAACTTCCTTATACGAAGTCAGATTGGGGCGTTCTTTTTATGTATGCTCGTGGTTTAAAGATATTTACAACTTTCATTTAGATGCCTAAGGCTAAAAAGTATTTTATTGAAATTTCTCGTTTTATGCTTAACAACGCTTTACCGGTAACGTTACGAATCTTTGATTGGTCATAACTCCTTCGTTAGAACTTGGATTTTAGTGTTCTTTATATTTTTGGAAACCTTAACATGATACCTACCACATAGTGTACCCAAACAGAGGTTTTTGAACATTTCATTTTCGATGATATTTCTTATTACTTTACAAAGAGGTTACAAGACTCAATTTTTAGTCGTTATATTGACCTGAAATAACGGGTTGTTACATCATCCTCTCGTTAGAGGGAATTTCGTCCCGAAATTAATGACAAAATAAAAGTTTAGGGACTAGGTAAAGAGATGCATATACTTCTGTTGCATCTGATCTTCTCGCTCCCATGTGAATTCAGGTCCCCGCTTAGCATTCCAGCGGACCTTCACTATTGGTATGCGAATCTGTTTAGTTTGTTTGATTTCCCTATCCATGACCTTGATGGGTTCTTCCACAAAGTTAAGATTTTCGTTAAGTTCGATTTCGTCTAGTGGAATCACAAGAGTTTCGTCGGACAAACACTTTTTCAGGTTAGATACGTGAAACACCGGATGTACTTTGTTAAGCTCGATCGGAAGTTGAAGTCTATAAGCCACTGGACCAATCCTTGAAGTAATTTTGAAGGGTCCAATGTACCTTGGATTTAGTTTTCCACGCTTCCCAAAGCATATCATTCCCTTCCAGGGTGAGACCTTCAGTAGAACGCGGTCACCTAACTGAAATTCTAAGGGTTGTCATCTTTTGTCGGCATTGCTCTTTTGCCTATCCCTCGAGGCTTTCAGACGTTCTCGAATTTTAACGATCTTTTTAGTTGTTTCTCTAATGATCTCCGTCCCAGTGAGAGTGCTTTTAGGGACTAGACCTTTTGCCAATTGCATGTCGCCTACTTCTGCCCATCACAGAGGTGATCTGCACTTACGGCCGTAAAGGGCTTCAAATGGAGCAGTCTTGATACTAGTATGATAACTGTTGTTATAAGAGAACTTGACTAATGGTAAGTGAACATCCCATGCTTTACCAAAGTCGATTATACATGCTCGCAACATGTCTTCTAGGGTTTGGATCGTTCTCTCACTCTGTCCGTCAGTTTGTGGGTGATAGGCTGTACTCATATCCAAACTTGTTCCCATGGATTTTTGCAACGATTGCCAGAATCTGGAAGTGAATCTATTGTCTCTGTCCGAGATGATAGACATCGGCACTCCATGAAGTTGCACGATCTCTCGGATGTAGGTTTTCGTTAGCTTTTCCATCTTATCAGTTTCCTTGATTGGTAAGAAATGAGCAGACCTGGTTAGTCCGTCGACGATTACCCAAATGGTGTCGTGACCACCCTGAGTCTTGTGTAGTTTTGTTATGAAGTCCATGGAAATCTGCTCCCATTTCCACTCAGGTATTTTGGATTGATGGAGTAGACCTGAGGGCTTTTGGTGTTCTACTTTTATCTTGGCGCAAGTCAAGCACTTGCTCACATAGATAGCAATTTCTGCTTTCATGTTTGGCCACCAGTAGAATTGTTTGAGATCCAGATACATTTTATCTGAACCTGGGTGCACGGAGTATGGAGTCTTGTGTGCTTTGTTCATAACTATCTCTCTGAACCCACCAAACTTTGGTGTCCAGATTCGGTTCATGAGGTAGCGCACTCCGTCACTCTTGATCTCTAGATTCTTGTCCATCCCTCTAAGGGTTTCACATGTCATGTTTTCGGGTTTCAAGGCTTCTATTTGAGCTTCCTTGATTTTTGTCGACAGATGCGAATGGATCGACATGGTTAATGACTTCACTTTTCGACCAGAGTACTCCTTACGACTAAGGGCATCAACCACTACATTCGCCTATCTTGGACGGTAACGAATCTCACATTCGTAGTCGTTGAGCAATTCGACCCAACTTCGTTGTCTCATGTTCAACTCCTTCTGGTCGAGTATGTGTTGAAGGCTCTTGTGGTCTGTAAATATGGTGCACTTGGTACCGTAAAGGTAGTGCCTCCAAATTTTTAGAGCGAAGACCACAACCCCAAGTTCTAAGTCATGAGTGGTGTAGTTGACTTCGTGTGTTTTCAGTTGTCGGGAGGCATACACAATAACCTTTCCTCGCTGCATTACCACACATCCCAACCCTTGATTCGAAGCATCGCAATACACCACAAAATCTTCGATCCCCTCTGGAAGAGAAAGAATGGGTGCACTGCATAGGGCCTGTTTCAGAGTCCGGAATGCGACATATTGCTTTTCTCCCCAGTTGTAGGTCACACCTTTCTGACTTAGGGAGGTAAGAGGCTTTGTGATGCTGGAGAAGTTCTGAATGAACCTTTGATAATAACCAGCAAGGCATATAAATTGGCAAATCTTCGTTGGTGTAGTTGGTGCAGCCCAATTTTCAATAGCCTTGATTTTAGATGGGTCCACGTGGATTCCTTCTTCGCTGACCACGTGACCGAGGAAGACCACTTTTCTAATCCAAAACTCGCATTTTGAGAACTTCGCATAAAGTCTTTCAGCTCGTAATGCCTCTAAGACTTGTCTCAGATGTTGGTCATGCTCTTCCTTACTCTTTGAATAAATGAGTATGTCATCTATGAATACTATCACAAATTTATCCAAGAATGGACGACATACCCGATTCATTAAGTCCATGAATACGGCAGGGGCATTGGTTAGTCCAAACGGCATCACTACAAACTCGTAATCCCCGTATCTTGTTCGGAAGGCCGTCTTGGTAATATCACCCTCTAGGACTCGCAGCTGGTGATATCCCGATCTCAGATCGATCTTGGAGAAGTAGTTGGCTCCTTGGAGTTGGTCGAATTAGTCGTCGATTCGCGGTAGGGGATATCGGTTCTTGATGGTAAGTTTGTTGAGCTCTCGGTAGTCGATGCACATCCTAAATGATCCATCCTTCTTTTTCACAAACAACACTGGTGCTCCCCAAGGCGAGAAGCTCGGCCTGATGAATCCTTTGCTGAGTAGCTCATTCAGTTGGTTGGATAGCTCCTGCATCTCTGCTGGGGCTAATCTATATGGCGCTTTGGCTACTGGGGTAGCTCCGGGAATCATATCGATTCTGAATTCGACTTGTCTCACAGGTGGTATTCCTGGGAGATCTTCGGGAAAAACATCGGGAAACTCGCATACGTCGGGCACGCTCTTGATGTTCTGGACTTCGCATTTCACATCCACGACATGTGCTAAAAACGCGTGACATTCCTTGCGTAGGCACTTCTGAGCTTGGATACACGAGATAATACGAAGAGTGGTACTGGGTTTGTCGCCATAGATAATGAGGGTTTCGTCGGTTGGCAGATTAAGGCGAACGGCCTTATCGTAACATAAAATGTCCGCATGATGAGAGCTCAGACAGTCCATGCCTATGATGACATCGAAACTCTTAATCGAGACTGGCATGAGGCTGATTGGAAAGGGATTATCATTTAGAGTTAAGGTACAGTTTAAGTATATCTCGTTAGAGACTTCTGTCTTACCGTTGGCCATTTCTACTATAAATGATTTACCTAATGATTGGGGTGATTGTTTCAACAGGCCTTTAAAATTATGACTCACAAAAATCCTCTCCGCTCCACTATCAAACAAAATGCATGCATACGAGTTATCGAGAAGAAACGTACTCGTAACAACAGTGGGGTCTGCAACGGCTTCGTCCTGTCCCATTGCGAACACTCGGCCCCTTCCGCCGGTATCCCTGTTGTTTGCCTTCGGGCAGTCCCGACAGTAGTTCCCCGTGGCTCCGCACTCAAATCAAGCACGACTTACTCCGACATTAGTAGTGGGGGCGGCTTGTTGGGCTAGCTCCTTGTAGAAGCAGGTCGTATGCCCCTTCTTATTGCACTTGGTGCATCTGAAGTCACTGCAAGGACCGTGGTGGTGGAAGCTGCATTGATTGCACTTCGGAAATCTCCCACTGTATAAACTTGTGGTGGCAGGACCAGTAACAGCGTGAGCCACTACCACTTGTTGCTTCTTGGGGTTCCCCTGTAGGGTTTGCCCCTTCTTTTGTTCCAAGGCCTTACCTGGCCCTGTACCTCCTTTGATGGATCGGTAGTAGCAGCAACAGTACCCTGTCTGACCCCATGGTCGATGAGTCGCTGAGCCAGGCGCTTAGCGCTGTTGAAAGTGATAGGGTTGGAGGCCAAGACATGACCTTGAATCTGGGGTGACAACCCCCAAATGTGCCTCTCAACCTTTTTAGGTTCTAGGTCGACCATGGCAGGGCATAAGGCGGCAAGGTCACTGAACCTGGCCGTGTAGGCTACTAGGTCAGACCCAGTCATCTTCAGATTCCAGAGCTCCTGCTCTAGCTTTTGTATCTCGCCCCTTGGGCAGTATTCCTCCAGTAGTAGGACCTTTAAGTCCTCCCAAATTAAGGCATTGGCGACGGTGAGAGTCACGAACTTCACATGGCTTTTCCACCAAGTGAGGGCTTGATCAATGAGGGTTCAAGCGGCGAACTTGACTTTGCTCGCTTCTTGGCAAGAGCAGATCTCAAAGAACATTTCGGTCTTTTCGAACCATTGTATCACTGCAATGACTCCCCCTATGCCATTAAAAGTTTTTGACTTTGCGTTGGAGAACTCCTTGTAAGTACATTCCCTTACTTGACCATGACCAGTTCCATGGTTGGAATGATTCGTATTGCTTCCTGCCCCTCCATTTCCGTTGGAGTTTATTTGAGAGAGGGCGGCGGTTATTGTTGTTGTGATAGCATCCTGGACCATGGTCGGATCATAAGTTAGTGGTGGAGGTGGTATTGGTATCGTGCCCGACCTAGGTCTTAGGTTTGGACGAGGAGGCATCGCACTGCCAAGAATTAAAAATGAAAGATCATTAGTTTTGGTGGCCGAGGGTTGAATGACAGTGAGTTAACTATCTTTAATAGTTTAAAATTTTGGTTTGACCTACACAGGGCTTCGAGTTTGATTCACAAATGGAGTTTGAATAGTAATAGATAAACTCATGAACTCGAATGAAATGCACATAATTAACACAGGAAAGAGATATGCCCTATATATATTAAGCATATGATTGCATTACATCCGAAGTTAGAACAAAATTGACCTTTCTAAAGGTCTCCAATTACAAAACGTTAAAGAAAGTAAGACTTTTAGCCGATGGTCCTATTCTATATAAAAATTTGGGAGTTAGGCGAGCACTACTCGCGGCCCGGATTGCGCTTGGAACTCGATTCCGCATCCGATTGCTTGGCTCCCATGAGACGCTTGTCAAAGGCAGCTTGTTGCTCCCTCAAATCTCTCATTTCGGAGAGAGCTACAGTCATTTGCTCTTAGAGAGAGTTGGTGTGGAGTTGAGCATTCCCTTGTAGCATGTCAAGGCGTCGGATATCAGCTGCGTTATCCTCCATCCTCATGTCAACCTCGTGAATCTGGTTTGCCTGGACTCCGGATTGATAAGCCTGATTGGCAAGTTTGCCTACCATAACAGGGAGTGCTCGATCAGCTGAACTTCCTCCGCTGACATCGTAGAAGTCCCGACACATACCGTAAGGAGGACGCAGTCCTTGCTGCTAGCTCCAATGATGGATGTGGCTTCCCTAGACAGGAGTTGGTCCTAAATCCCATCCTGAAAGCAGGTCGAACGGATGGACATCGAACGGCTGGCGAATTGATTACCTCAGGCTTTGAGGCTGAGCTATCTGAATCTTCCTCTTCCTCGTCTTCCATGGGTTCCTCCTCGGGGTCGTCTACAATCCATCCCTCATTACCTTGGTTGGGGTAGTAGGGGTCGCCGTGGTGATGGAATCCAACCATTGAGTCTATACGAGAATAGGGTTAAGAATTGACTATAAGCTAAAGCATGTAAAGTTTTACCCTTAAGTTTTGACGGTTGAAGATATCCAAATACTCCCATAGTATTCTTAATGATATGCTCTTGGTAAGTTTTAAATTTGTTGTCCACTTCAGATAATCCCTGGCATACGTTAGTAGGCTCTCGGACAAATATAGTTGATCAGGCTATATTCATTCCAGTTCCGATTACATGTCCCAAGGCACACCTACACTGCACAATTTATTTATAATACTTCTATATTGATCTATTTATGACACTGTTATTAATATGAAATGAATGCATGCCTACATTACAAAAATTAAATAAATTTAATTTTTAAAAGTATAACTCTTACTCAGAGTGTTTTTGCCCAGTTGTGTTTATAGTTGTATACATAAAATGGTTTTGATATACTTAATTCACTATAAACAATGCTCTGATACCAATCTGTCACACCCCCAAACCAGAACGGCGGAAACGTTCGGGGGCGGAGGACGTCATATTTAGTATCATAACAGTTCATAGTAAGGAAAGTACACACCACCATACATATAAAGGTTTCAAAATGTTTACATAGTTGTATTTGTTACATGTTCAAAAGATAAATACATCAACATCTTTCAAAAGAAGTAATTAACGTCAGAGCGTTAATCCCCAAAAGTTGGTTTCCAAACCTGCCTAGCGGTTCCCTTAGAATACAAGTTATTTCAAAGAAAAGGTGTCAACAACTGGGTTGGTGAGTTCATAAGCGGTTTTGAGAAATGTATGCCATTCCAAAGTTCGTGCGTTTTCCAAGAAAATCCATTGTTTTCTTATAAAAGTATGAAATGCATATGAATGTTTGTGTTATGAATTGTAAATAGTTACACTAGGAAAATCCCTTATTTTCCTATTAGTTGATTGTTTTGAATATAGGAGAATCCCTTATTTTCCTAAAGTAACAGGCAGTCTCTAATGTCCAAGACTGAAAATCGCAAGCAACTGACATGTTTAAAAAGTTGAGGCATAGTTTTATATAATAAAGCTATAAGAAGATCGCACTTGTTAGATGAAGAATATTTTTAATAGCTACCCATTCATAAAAGCAGTATACCATAATAATTGTCTATCCGGTGAGTTTTATAACCATACTAAACATAATATGCCTGTGGCGACGGTCTTCAGGCGTCGAAACATTTATGACAAACTGTCACCCAAAGGACTGTAGCTAACAGTCAGGGCGCGGGATCATGACTTCCCGTATAGATCTATACACATTTGACACGCTCTCCAAATGGGAGACTCTGGTTATAATAGACAAGACTTTAGGTAGTACCTTTTAACAAAAAGGTAGCATTGAAGAAGTAATCGTCTCATGGATTCTCAACTAAGTCGGTATTAAAGTGATAGTTTTGTATGCAATGTTTATCCTCTTTCACAATGTTTGACAAAGCATAAATCATAAGTTCTTTGAATGCATAAAATGGTTTAACAAGGATGGCTACCCTGAATACTATGCATTTTGTATAGATCTAGTGCATGCAAGGTATAACAAGAGTTTTCACGTTTTCACTCGGGATTAACCGGGTGTTTACTTGTATTCTCCCCCGAAATGTATCAAAAGTACATTATAAAGTATTTGAAGGTGTATAAAAGGGGTATGAACTCACTTGATTGAAGTGGTTGTTTTGAAGTTGTCGAGAGAAGAATCGAGTAGAACTTCGACTAGAGAGAGTTGAAATCTCGGGATCCTCGGGGATCTCGGGAGTGTAGAACTTCCTTCGGGACTCGAGTATGAAAAACCGGGGCTTCGGGAAGGCTTATCGAGGTAATCACGCAGAGTAACAACGCTTAGAAGGAAAGAAATGAGCACCAAACCCGACACCCTTAAGCTTCTATTTATAGGGGCTGATTTGGGGTCGCACGTCATGAGTTTGGGTTGCTCGCGTCGTGAGGCTTAGTCAGCATGATCCTCTTCAACGAGTTGACATGGCTGACACACTGGAACCCATTAATCACGAGCTCACGTCGTAAGCACGGTCCCCTCACGTCGTGAGGCTGAGTCAGCCTCAAATTTTGTGTCCCAAACTTGTAAAATCCGTAGCTTTTGCGTATAAGCTCCAATTTCTACCTTTTTTATATGCACGCGTAGGTGTGAAAAGGCTCTACAACTCTCGTTTAGACTCCGTTGGCTAATTTTGACTTTATTTTTATTATATTATTTTTAACAGGTCGGGCCTGGAAAAGTCCGTTTAAATCCCATAACTCCTTCATCTGCTGTCCATTTTTGTCAGACATTTTACTGTTGTACTCCTATTGTCGAGGTCTTCAACTTTTTGTTTAGGGTGTGTCGGCTAAAGACCGCTCGATCTCTATTTCGAGTTTTTAGCTGTCTACTGCTAGGTCAGAAACTTCGAAAAATCATAATTTCCTCATACGAAGTCAGACTAGGGCGTTCTTTTTATGTATGCTCGCGGTTTAAAGATATTTACAACTTTCATTTAGATGCATAAGACTAAAAAGTATTTTATTGAAATTTCTCGTTTTATGCTTAACAACACTTTACCGGTAGCGTTACGAATCTTTGATTGGTCATAACTCCTTCGTTATAACTCGGATTTTAGTGTTCTTTATATTTTTGGAAACCTTAACACGATATCTACCACATAGTGTACCCAAATAGAGCTTTTTGAACATTTCATTTTTGATGATATTTTTTATTACTTTACAAAGAGGTTACAAGACTCGATTTTTAGTTGTTACATTGACCTGAAATAACGGGTTGTTACAATCGCCACACCAGTCACCACTAACACCACAATAAGATAAATTGAACTCAAGAACTACCACCAACATCTGATGAATTTGAACATTTTTTCAGAACTGAAAAATAAAAGGTTACATCTTTCCTGATCTGCAACCATAAAATCACGAACTACCAGAATTTTAATCCCACAAGAACAATCAGATTTGTGACAAGAATAATAAGATAGAGTGTGGAATGCATGAGATAATTACAAAGAGAGCTCAACTAATCTTCTTCATATCTATGGATCTCTCTCTCTCTCTCTCTCTCTCTCTCTCTTTTTTTTTCTCTCTCTCTCTCTCTCTCTCTCTTTGATGTTCTTCCTCTGAGAAACCCTAGAATAGTTGCACTTTGGCAAAACCCCTAGCGTCTCCGAGGATCTACTTAAAACCCTAATCACTGGCAGTGTAAGGTGCCCTTCCTATTTTGGCTTCACGTTTGCAGATCTCCAACCACAGTAGTGACCCCCCGATTTGAAAATCTTTCAGTCGAAACCATGGTTCATTGCCTTCCCTATTTTGGCTTCAAGCTATGGAATTATTCGCCAGCACTGTCTTCGTCTTCGTCGAGGTTTCAGGTGGTATCCAGATCTGTTATTTGAAAAACACGATGGCGTTGTCCTCCCTCTCAAACGACGAAGACAATGTCGCATTCCCCCATCGGACTACCCTTTGTCTTCTCTATTTCCTAGATATGTTCACCAATCTTCAACGATGAAGGGAGAGAAAGAATGGGAACCTTTTGTCTTCTCGAGTTTCTATCTCCAATCTACTATTTCTCTTATGAGACATCCCCATTTTCACGGGCAGAAAATACTGATTTGTTTACGCTTTATTTTGAAAATCATAGTATCTTTTAAAGAAATATGTTGTGGAATTTGTTCCCAAAAAACATGATAAATATGTTATCAAATCATTTCTGAAGAAATGTATTTTATTCATTTTCAAAACATTGGGATGTCATCGTTAATACAGAAATATAAGCATAAATAGAACTTACATTCATTTACACTAGTGATCTACACCTCTTTAATCTCTCAGTGTAATGTAACTTCGTATCGGCACCTGTGATTCAAATAAGCTTGAGTGGATCAGGTTGGGAAACCTGGTGAGTACATAAGGTTTTCAACCCACAATAATATAACTATTATGTTTAAACATCAAACAATCAACCCAATTACCCATCCCCATTATCTTCTTTACTCTTAAGGATCTACACTAAGAATTAGCTATTCCTCGTTCATTCATTCCTAAGGATCATCCTAAGGAATCGACACGAAATCCATCGTTGCAGGGTTTACTCAACAGGCACTAAGTCGCATTTTCACCAGGGTTTAGGCACTAAGTCTCATAGTCGCCAAGGTTTATACAACAGGCACTAAGTCGCATAGTCGCCAGGGTTTAGGCACTAAGTCTCATAGTCACCAGGGTTTATACAGCATGGTACATTTGGTGAACACGCAGTTCAAAACATCTAATGAACACGTAGTTCAAAACACCTGGTGAACATGTAGTTCAAAACATATAGTGAACACTTAGTTTAAAACATATCGTGAACACTTGGTTCAAAAATACTTCGGGTACTAAATCCCTAGCTACCAGTGTTTATCTAATAGGTACTAAGTCCATAGCTACCAGAGTTTATCCAATAGGCACTAAGTCCATAGTTGCCGATGTTATTTATTAGGCACTAAGTCTATAGCTGCCAATGTTTACTCATATCATCTTTCATCTCTCATCATTCATCTACCCATGTTTTACCCAACATATTTGTAGATATAAAATACATATACAATTTAAATTATTTAAAACATGTATAAAATCATTCATCCAGCATAGATAGCAAGTGTACATGTTATATGCACACATAGCACGTAATTTATAAAAAATAATTCATATCTATGTGTAAGATGAAAGTAACTATGCACTCACTTGTTAAAGTGATGATTCCAAACTCGGAAAACGTTTCGCTTCTTAACAATATAATTTCCTTCGATAAAACCTAATATCATTACCACTAGAGTTTAGTCTAATATCCACTGAGACTAATTAATAGTCTAGCTATTATTACTATTATATAAGCGTTAAAAAATACTCTTCACCCACTATGTACAGACAGGGGCCAGACATAAAACACCGGAGGGCAGGACCATTTTGGCATATAACACTTCTGAAATCCAACAACCCTATGCAGCCCTTTAAACCAGATTCTTCGTACCGCGAGTGGTTAAAAATATATTATAATGACACTTATATAACTCATAATAATAGCCGAAATAATTATTATAAGGTCCTGATAACATTACTATATTTAAATAAAAGCTATATTAGAAATAGTGTAGGCGTAGCACACTTACATCAAGTTTTTATTAAAAACCGGCTTCATTGGAGCAGCATTTCCGAGCCGAAAGCTTTTCTTCTCGGAGCCGTCGGGCGCTCCGGGGCTTCCTTCTCGTGCTAGGGAGGTTCCTAGACTTGGGAGGGGTTTAGGGAGGCTAGAGAGAAGTTAGAGAGAGAAAGAAAGGTTATGGTGTGAACAAATTATGAAGAGTTCATCTCTTATTTATAGGAGTTTTATCTTAGAGTAGTCCCTAAGTTTTGTCTGTATCTTCCGCGTACGAGTATCGTTTTCCACGTTCTTTATGTTCATGCGTTGGTATTTACGAGTACTACAACTTTCATTTAGACCCTGTTGGCTAGTTCTCATTCTATCTCGGATTTACAAAACTGTATCGTATTTATCACGCTCGAAGAGTAGAGACTAAGATTCGTCTATATCTTTCGTATACGAGCTCTGCTTTTGACATTCTTTATATCCACGCGTAGGTAAAAACAAGATCTACAACTTTTATTTTGACTCCGTTGGTTAATTCTCTACCGATTTTAAATTTAACAGTATGAGGAGATTATAATGTTAAATGTCCGCGTAAAATTCATAACTTCTACATACGGACTCCGTTTTCGTCTGTCTTTTTGTTATTGAGTTCCTATTAATGAGATCTTCAATTCTCATTTAGGTTGTGTTGGCCAAAAACCGCTCGATCTAAAATTCGAATTTCGGGTTGTGCACAACTAAGCCAAATCTTAGAAAATTCATAACTTCCTCATACGAAGTCAGATTTGGGCGTTCTTTTTATGGACGCTCTCGGTTTAACATATTCTAAAATTTTCGTTTAAATTGCTATGTATAAAAACCGCTCTATCGTAAATTCACTTTTTACGCTCCCCGGTGTCGTGTCGGTTTTGCCGCGAAACTTCGACGGGTCATAACTTCTTCGTTATAACTCGGATTTCGGCGTTCTTTATATGTACGGAAACCTTGTAACATATACTAAAACTTGGTTAAGATTAATCCTTCTAAATAATCTTCCATCAAAAACTCATTTTGATGCTTATTGTATCTAAATTGACTAGCCGGAATCTGCGGGCGTTACATGTTCATCTCCCTTCTACCGGCTTTAGGCGGTGGTGGAAGTGCTACTGGCGGTATCCTTGGTGGTGGTGGTGGTTGTGCTTTGATAAATAAACTTGATAAAAACAAAGAGGCAAATAACGAAGGAGGGGTGGGGAGGGGTGTTTAAATTTTATTTTTTTATTTATTTTAATAACTAAACTTAATAAAAAATGAAAAGAGAGAACACCAAGGGTAAACTCGACCTTGAACTTGGCCGAAAAGTCACTCCAAGTCATCGCATCTAAAGCTACATCATCTCCAATGGCATGTCTGACCTCCTCCCACCAGTTACGTGCCTTGTTCTTTAGAAGACAGGAAGCAAGTCGGACCTTGTCCCCCTCGGGACATCGACTCGTACGGAAGGCGTTGGCGACATCAGCCAACTACCAGCTGCTAGCAATGGGGTCCCGAGCCCCATGATAGTCTGGAGCTCCACAAGCTCGGAACTCCCTAAAAGTCATCGTGCGCGCCCCTAGCATGGCCGCCATCTCAGTGTGGAATGCAGCCAACATGGCGGCCATTCACCCCACCTCTCATCAAGTATCTCCAAGATGCCCTCCTTGACCATACCGAAGATCACATGAGTCTGGTCTAAAATACTACGTGTGACCTCAGATGAAATGAACTCTCTCATCTGCTCGTCGAGCTGCCCGACTCCAGAGCCTGAGCCTGATCCCTCACCGACACCTGAACTGCCAATTGGTCTAGTGCGTAGCATCACCATAATGAAAATACTCCATAACAAACATCAATATACTCATCATAACTCGAGGGATCTCACATACTACAAGTTCCTTGGGTTGATCTCAGCCTTCCTTGATTCGAGTACAAATCCTCTGCTTTTAGTAGTACGGGCCCATACTACCTTCCACATCTATCCGTACTTTCCTCAAGAACTGCATCGATTCCACCAAGTCCCTTCTACTACTACTGCTTTCTGCTAATCTCATCCTAGGCTTGCCCTAAGGTAATATCCGACCTACTCTTCGTCATCAGTTGCATAAGAAGTCCCTGCTATCTCCCCCTAACTAGCTCGCGAATACTATTACATATCACTAAGACCAGATAATTTTCGAATGAGAGGTCCTACCCTACAACGGTTAGACTCAAACAAGAGGTGCGAAATAGAGCTAAACCCAACCTTCTGAAATTATTTAGTCCTCATAATATGTAACTTAACATATTCGTTTACTAGTTAGTTAAAGATAACCAGGGCTCCTAAAAGCACAAAGCAAGCAGCATTTGAGCATTGAGTAACCATAATCAAGCGTATCCTACTTAGGCCATCATATTACTGACTAATCAGTACTAGCATACAGTTCAAGAAGCCCATACAGCAGGCATATAAGGCATCCTTCCTAGATCCTTAGCCCTAAACTAGCATGCAGTTCTCATACACATATAATAGGCATACAAGGCATCATTTCTAGATCCTTAGCCCTAATCTAGCATGCACTTCTCATAATCATATCATAAATAAACTTGTATGGGTAATTTGGGAGTACTTACTTGAGCTCGGCTGATTGCATGCACCATACCCTTTTCTCTTTTCAAAATCCCTTTTTGTAAAAATGGTTTTTCTATTTATAAAAATTTTATACCAAGTCCTAAGTTTGAGTTTAGACACACCCGAGAGTGTGCCCGAATCCCTCAAACCAAGGCTCTGATACCAACATGAAACATCCCAAAAACGTGGTCCAAAAATTTCATTTTTAATTATTAATAAAACCATGGTCATCAAACATCACATGAAAATCATAAGTTATTGTTTCTCAAAGCATCTGTCAAAACATAAAAAGGTAAAAACATCACAGGCTAAAATCATGGTGTGTGCACTGCAATCATCCCGAGCTCTTCCCCTTGCTACCGGAAGTACTTGAAATGAAAACTGAAAACTATAAGCACGAAGCTTAGTGAGTCTCCCCAAACTACCACATACCATACACATAATCATGCTACTAGGAGATATGGGTCCCGCCCACACTCAAGGACATTCGGTCCCCACCCACACTCCGCTAACTAGGAGATACGAGCCCCGCCCACACTTTGTTGACTACGAGATACAGGCCCCGCCCACACTCGGCTAACTATGAGATACGGGCCCCGCCCACACTCAGCTACTAAGCATACATATAAGTATCACACAGACAACAAGTATAATCAAATCTATCAATCAGTCCTATATCCATACTCAAATAATGCTTATGAGATATGGCTCACGCCCACACTCGGCTACTAATCAATACACATAACATATACATGCCGACCTTCGTGCCTTCGACCCGTTCACACAATGAGCAAACTCACCTCGTTATCATTATCACAATAACACTTAGTCAAAATCCAATAATCCTTCTTAGGGTAAAATGACCATTTTCCCCTTGGTCAAAGTCAACATTTTGGATTGACTCGACTCGCCGAGTTGACCCATCAACTCGTCGAGTTCCGTAAATCAGAAACCCTGAAATCGCGATCCAACTCGTCAAGTTTCTCCTATATGCAGAATCGGGACTTTCCAACTCCACTCGTCGAGTCCATCCTGAACTCATCGAGTCTTTCCTTCTACAGGGTTGGGGCATTTCGACCCAACTCATTGAGTTCCTTTATGAACTCATCGAGTTCTTCAGTCTGATAAGCTATCTTAATAGATTAAGCTCCTATCCTTCAGATCTAAGCTCCATACTTCATATACATACTGAAAATGTCCTTTTAAGGGTAAAGTTTCCAAATTTACCCATAAATACCCTTCCTTAATGGGTTTAGCTCAAACCCTAACTCTTTAAGACCTTGATATTGATGCAAAAGCCATTAATACTTCAAGCTAAGGCATACAAACTGAGATCTAGACCCTAGACACTACATGAACACGTAAAGTCTCTAACTTTCTCTCCATGCATGGCCTTTTGGAGCTTAAAAGGCCAAAATGACATCCTAAAGCTTGCATGGGGCTTCAATGGCCATAAAGTTTGCACCTTTATGCCATGAAAGCCCTTCAAGGTCCTAGATCTGGAAGTATACTCACTTGGGACGTCTACTTCCCAAAGATCAAGATATTTGGACCAAAACCCCAATAAAAGTGAAAATGAAGAGATCTAAGAAATCATTAAGCAAGTTTAAGACTTGCTTACCAAAAAGGCAAAAAGTGACGAGGATGAGATGAAGTTTCTGGATCTACTCACTCCTTATGTCCTCAAGCTTCTTCTTCCAGAAGCTTCAAATACACAAGTTTTCTCTCAAAAATGACTCACAGGCTCACACAAGGCATTAGGGTTTCGAGATTCAGGGTTTGGGACTTGGAGGCTGTAAATGAGGCCAGTCTTTGGAGGTTAAGGTGTTTAAATAGGGTGCAAAACCCTGAAAATTAGGGTTTCACTCTGCCAGTCCTACTCGTCGAGTTGAGGCTCTCAACTCGTCGAGTAGACTTTACAACCCGCGTCCAAATCCATTCCTACTCGACGAGTTTGGGGCCTCCAACTCATCGAGTTTCTATACAAAGCGAATAAATCTTCAATTAAATACATATCAGAAACTAAACGTTACAATATGTGAGAGAATATAACTTATATAAGAGAAGAAGTGGGTTGATGTTTGTACATATTGATGATTTGGGATGCATGCGTTAACCTTCAAAATAAAAACCGAGATAAAAATGATATTTTTTAAATTTGGTTCGGTTCGGTTTTTATCAATTTTTATGTTTCCTAAAATCGAAACCGAAACCAATATTTCGGTTTTAAAAAAAAAAAACTCAAACCCAAATCGTCAGTTTCTACTTCATATTAGGTTTTTCGGTTTCAATTTTGTCTGGGTTTTGATTTTCGGGTTCTGTTTTTGCTCACACTTACTAAAAATGTGCTTTAAAAAATATGTAATTAACACAAGAATAATATGTTTATAAACTCTTGCCGGTATTTTTAGAGACCAGTTTTGCATCACTCTTATTCGGTCTTGGACCAATCTCTTATCGGTCTCGGAATAGTCTGTTTTTTTTTTCCAAATGGGTCCCAGATGGTCTCAGATCGGTAATTTTTTCGCTATACCTTTTTTATGACCACTTTTTTTGGTCCGATCCTGTTTTAGACAAATTGAGTCTCGATCTTTTCTTGGAACCGATTGAAGACTGTCTCTCTCTCTCTCTTTTTTTTTTTTCTTCATGTCTGGATGTGCGGCCCACTGTTAATATCATTGTTTTCTTCAAACAAAAAAAAAACACATTAAGCCCAATCTAGATCCATTTCAATTCTCAACCCAATAAGCCATTTTACAAAAGGCATGAAATATGGCAGTTCCGCATGAACCATATCAATATGAAATTGACAACATCTCATGTTGGAGCTCATCGGAGATTTATTGGATCAAATAGATTTCAACGATATCAAATAAATTATTACTAGAATTTTTTATTTTATTTTATTTATTTATTTAATTTTTTGCAGTTTTTTCATTTTTGTTTGTAAATTTATAATTTCTGACATATAGTTCTTTTTTACTATTATGTTTTTATTCAATTCAATTCAATGAAAATTTCCCCCTATTTTACTATTATTCAGTGTAAAAGTCCAGATTAGTCCCTAATTAATTTCTAGATAGTATGCGACCGACTAGACAACGCCTAACGATTAATCTCCACCTAAACAACTAGTAAAGTTGTCGAAACCAATGAATCTTTAACATTTTAAAGAAGTTATATCTCAATAAAAATTATTTGTAGAACTATTAATATTGTAGTAGTCATATTAACTTATTTTGTTATGATCGACCAACTAATCTCTAATCGCTAGTCGATCGACTTAATAACGTCTATAGACTTTTACAACTTGGCTAATATTAAACCAATTTCAATAGTTTTCTTTTATTAGTTGAACCCATAAATAAACTCAATAAAAAATTCCAATTGTTGAGAGAACTTGAACTTGTTCATTTGTTCATCAAAAAGTTTAGTGAAAATTGGCCTTAACGTAACTATTTGTCTTTGTTTATCCCATCTTTGAAGGAATACATATTCACACACTAGCAATGCATGGTTTAAAGGGAGTTTGAGATAGTTTATTTAACTTAACTAGTCTCTATTCGTGAAAGCGACAAATAATTATTTTTCACAATTATTTTTGTTCAAGAACATGCTATATTATTTCAAGTAACATCCATATCTTTATTTTTCTCAACAAATCATTACATTCTCTTCTCAATCATCTTCAAACAAATACTTAATCAACTTAAAAAAAGTATAATTATATTGCTTGGATCGACATACTTTTACCATTTGTTATGCTTGTTTCATTTTGATTCGGAATCTCACTTCATTACAAGTTGATATTTCTAGTTTATATGTTACATTAGCAATTGCTTGAAAGAAAATACATTGAAGCACAATATTGTCATGACATATTTAAAAAAATGGTATTAGCGTGAAAAAAAATCATTTGTTAAAAGTTGTTTATAATACTACAAAAACGATTAAAATAATATATATAAGTCTAAGGTTCCAAGTTCGCAAAGGCAAACAAACGAATTGGCTGAAACTTACTATATAAAACTTTGGAAACGTTTAATACATTGGCTTTCATAAGTCAAACATAATTTTCTTGGAAGGGAAATAGTTTTTAATAAAATAAAGAAAGTGATAAGATGACAATTACTTTTCTTTTGGTGGACGTTTCTTTTGGTGGACATAAATTCATCTTCATTTCATTTTGACATTTCACATTTCAATGAACACAAGATCATCGACAAAAATGGCTTTCCATAAATATTTTCCTATAATATACGTTGCTGGTTTAGATTAATAATAAAGTCAATTTTGTTTATGATTGTAAAATATGTTTCTCTTTTCCTATATTATATTGTTTTGTAACAACTTGTAAAATACTTCCGTTATTGTAGGAGTTCTATTGATTTAGTCTATTCTACTTTGCTAGTCTTCTGTATGTAGTTGAGTTGTGCCGTATATTTCTAATTCATCTTTGTATTTATACCAATGTATTCTATTGTATCAAACACAGTGAAATTGAATCTTTGTTAGCCTTTACATGGTATCAAGAGTCGCATAGTTTTTTTTTTCTCGTCTTCTCCCAATCGTCTCTGTTCAATGGCTCACCCAAATTCCTCACTCCTTAATCTTGCAATCGACAGTTCCTCTACTCTCAATTTTCAGATTCTCTCCATCAGCATCAAACTCGATCGTGACAATTACTCCCTTTGGCGGTCCATTATCATTCAAGCCTTAGAGACATTCGATCTTGAGGGTTTTGTTCTTGATCCTCGCCCTCCACCAACAACCACTTCTGTTACTGATGATAAAGGTGCTACCACCACCGAACCCAATGCTGAATTCACCATGTGGAAGAAACGGGACCGTTTTGTCCTCCTCTGGCTTAAATCTACCTTATCTGAGAGTGCCCTAGCTAGGGGTGAGCAAACCCAAACCAAGAAACCGAAAAACCGACTAAAACCGACGAAACCGAAACCGAAAAAACCGAAACCGACGGTTAGGGTTCGAATTTTCTAGAAACTGAAAAGTCGGGTTTGGTTTCGGTTTTTACCTAGAAACCGACCCATCCAACCCAAGAAATCGGCCCATACTTAAAACCGACAAACCGCCCCAAGAAACCGATTCATCCAACCCAAGAAACGGACCCATACTTGATTGTGTTTTTGTTGTAATAGACTATTTGGGGATTTGGTAGTAACTTATAATAGACTATTTGGTTATAAGGCTCATGTTTCTTAAAGTATTTAACTTCAATTTGGTGTTTTTTGAAGTATTTAACTTCTTGCTTTATTTTTGGAAAATGGGTTTGATTCAAAAACCCATGGGTTTAAACCCAAAACCCGTCAGTGTATGGGTTGAACCCAAGAAACCGAAAAACCGCCCAAACCGACCTCATAACCCAAGAAACCAAACCGATCAGAAACCGATCCTATTGGGTTCTGAAAACCAGAAACCGACCATTTATGGGTTGGGTTGGGTTTGGGTCCAAAACCGACCCAAACCGACCCATGCACAGCCCTAGCCCTAGCCCTCGTTGTTCGTTCCACCTCTTCCTACATGGCCTGGCATGCCATCGAAAAGACCTTCCAGGCACACACTAGGGCACGGAGAATGGCTATGCAGGTTCAATTGCAATCTCTTGTTAAAAGGCTCTCTGTCCATGATGGACTATCTTCAGCAGAAACGATCCATAGCTGACTCCCTTGCAGAAAATATCTACCCAATATCTGAAGAGGACCTTGTTGGTCACATCTTGTCTGGCCTCGACTCCTCTTATGGTCCATTCTACACTGATGTCATGCTGCGACCTGATCCTATCTCAGTTGATGATCTCGCTGGTCTTCTACTTCAAGAAGAGGCTCGTTTGGAACAGGAGATTACTCGTCAAGGTGCTCTTCTATCCCAACCAAATACCCAATCGCTATCTGCTACCTCTGTTGCATCTGCTTACTCTGCAAATCGCTCATCTCCAAGAAAGGTTAATTCCTCCAATACCGGCCCTCTTTCCTCTCCCAACCGCAACAATGACAATCGCAGATGACGACCAATGTGTCAACTTTATAGCAAACCAGGCCATGAAGTCATTGACTGTGAATAATCAAGCTGACTACCCTTCCTGCAAGGCTAACCCACGTGATCAGTCTCGCCAAGCTCATCTGGTTCAATCTGGTTCATCTTCTACTGTTTTAGATCCCTCCTGGTACTTTGATACAGGAGCAACTGATCATGTCACTCCGGATGTGAACAAACTTCATGGTGCTACTGAATATACAGGAGATGATAAACTCCAAGTTTGCAATGGTAAAAACCTTTTTATTTCTCATATGGGCTCATGTAAATTGCATCACCTGAAACTTCCTAATGTTCTTGTTGTTCCAAAACTTACCAAAAACCTTCTTAGTATCTCTAAATTAACTCATGACAATAATGATTTTGTGGAATTTTGGCCTACTTACTGTGCTGTCTTCAGGGTCAAACCATGCTCCGCGGGGACACTAAGCATGGCTTATATCGCATTCCTCACTCCAACAACAATAAGCAGCCTTCTGTCATGGCTCTCTCTGGTGTTCGAACATCTCTTTATGGCTGGCATCAACGACTTGCTCACCCACACGAACAACTTTTGCGTCATTTAGTTTCTTTGTTTAAGCTTCATGTTGTGTCCAATAAATTCTCGAATGTTTGTGAATCATGTCAATTAGCAAAGAGTCATCGCCTCCCTCTCCCCACTTCTCGCATTGCATCACAAACACCATTTGAGTTGATTTATTCTGATGTTTGGGGGCCATCACCCTTCTTGTCTATGAATGGAAATTGGTTTTTTGTTTTATTTATCGATGACTGCATAAGATACGTATGGATTTATTTTTTATCTCATAAATCTCAAGTGTTCTCTACATTTTTGCATTTCAAAACTATGGTTAAAACTCAATTTCATAGTGACATCAAGAGTCTGCAATCTGATTGGGGTGGTGAATTTAAAAATGTTTCTCATTTTCATAGAGCATCGAATCTCCTGCCCATACACTTAGGAACAAAATGGTGCAATTAAGAGACGCAACCGTATAATTGTTGAAAAAGGCCTTAATCTATTAGCTCAGTCTTCCCTCCCTCATGGGTTTTGGGAACACGCCTTCAAAACTGCTACTTATCTCCATAAACGCACCATTACTCTCCCTATCATAAATTGTATCACAAACCTCCCCAATATGATTTCGTCAAAACGTTTGGCTGCTTATGCTATCCTTTTCTTCGACCCTACAACAAGAATAAGCTCACTTACCGAACTTTACCTTGTATTTTTCTCGGGTACAGTACGTCTCATAAGGGGTACATTTGTTTTCATCAACCTACTTCCCGCGTCTATGTATCACGCCATGTTGTCTTCAATGAAGAGGTTTTTCCATATACAAACATCTCATCTATCTCACCTTCTATTCCTCCTCCACCTCCTTCATCTACTTCCACTGGCCTTTTAGCACACACAACCTCTCTACCAACAACACCTCCACCTACTTCCCCACAGACACCCTCACCTCCATCATCGTCATCTCCTACTCCAACTGTATCTACACCCTCCCACCAACAATCCACCATCAGCTCTCGATCTAAGCAAAAACAACCCTCCACATCTCATTATCATGCAGCTGATCACAATACTCACCCAATGCAAACCAGAGCTCGCACCAACTCATTAAAACCAAAAACCTTCACCACATCCATCATATCCTCCGATCCTGAATTTGAACCCAAATCTTTTACTCAAGGTGTCAAACATCCTTGTTGGCATCAAGCCATGCAACTTGAACATGATGCCCTTATGCGAAATAAAACATGGTCTTTAGTCCCTTGTCCTACTAATGTAAATCTTATTGGTTGTAAGTGGATACATAGGATAAAGAGACGATCGGATGGAAAAATTGAAAGACATAAAGCCCGTTTGGTAGCTCAAGGCTTTAATCAAGAAGTTGATGTTGACTATTTCGAGACCTTCAGTCCAGTTATTAAGCCAACAACAATCCGTTTAGTTCTCTCCCTAGCTTTATCAAAAGGTTGATGTCTCCGTCAACTCGACATCAACAACCACGGGGGTTTGAAGATCCATCCAAGCCCAATCATGTTTCTCGCTTACACAAGGCTATTTACGGGTTAAAACAAGCCCCACGGGCTTGGTTTACTAAACTCAAAAATTATCTTGTGACTCATGGGTTTAGGGCTTGCCAATCAGACACATCCTTGTTCGTTCATTGTTCTCCCACATCTGTCATTTATATTCTCATGTATGTGGATGATTTAATAATCACAGGGTCAAAAGCAGATCAAATTCAGCGATTCATCAATCAACTTCATCAGGTGTTTACACTTAAAGATCTAGGAGATCTAAATTTCTTCCTGGGGATACAAATTTCTAAAGACTCGAAGGGCATCAATTTGTCTCAAGAAAAATACATTGATGATATCTTGCATCGCACAAATATGACTGAAACATCCCATGTTACAACACCTGCTGATCCACAATCTTCCCTTCATCGCCAAGGTGATCTTTTTCATGATCCTAAAATGTTTAGACAAGTGGTCGGTTCACTGCAATATGCTACCATTACTCGTCCCGACATAACATATGCAGTTAATCGTGTCTGCCAATTTATGCACTCCCTAACCAATATATATCATTTTTATTTGTTGTTATTTAAGAAAGGTAACATATAATTATTATGAATTAAATTATCTTAAACTATAACAAAAAAATATATATCTGTTTTTATTAAGTTATGAATTAAATTATCTTAAACTAGATCATAACTTAATAATAACATATAATTATTATGAATTAAATTATCTTAAACTATAACAAAAAAATAATCATAACTTATTATTAAGTTATGAATTAAATTATCTTAAACTAGATTTAGAAGAGAAACCCTAAAAAATATATATCATTTTTATTTGTTGTTATTTAAGAAAGGTAACATATAATTATTATGAATTAAATTATCTTAAACTATAACAAAAAAATCTCAGGCTACTAGATGTGGGCAACATGTTATCACGCCCAAAAGGTGTCACGTCATCATCCTACTCATACTTTGGTGTTATAACACCCAATGTGAAAATAGACAACACTAACAAGAGATAACACCTCTTATTTTCTATATTTTTTATTTTTTGATTTTTTAATTTCTGTTTTTCCTATTTGTTTTTTATTTATGTCATAATATTTAAAATTATCATATAAACTAAATCATAACTTAATAATAACATTTAAAAACTAAAAATAAAATTCCAATAAATCTTAAATTAAAAATAACATTAAAAAATTATAACAAATGACAAAAACATTTAAAAACCTAAAAAACAATAAAAGATGAGAAAGATTACATTTTTTCCCTAAATGTGTGGTTCCGTAGGCGAATACTCCGCAATGTTTCTGTAGCACCTGGTTCTTGGTACGTATTTTTTTGTTAAATACCTTGCATTTTGGCCTTGAACTTGGCGAGTTGAAGGTCCAACTTGCCGAGTAGAAGCGAGAAGGGACACAGGACTTAAGCGATGGACTCGGCGAGTAGACCTTGTTTGGACAAAAACCCTAATCCGAGGGTTTGCACCCTATTTAAACACCTTAACTCGGCCTCCTTAGTCCCATTTGCTCCCAGAAGACCCCCATAGCAAACCCTAGCCGTTATTGAAGCAATCTAAGGCATTTGGAGTGACTTTGGTGCTTTTGTGATCCAATGAGGGAATCAAAAGCTTGAAGGAACAAGAAGAGGCTAAAGGGATCCGAGTTTGTGCACCATTTTCAGCTCATTGAAGGTAAAAAGCATGTACATTGCTCTTCCATTTTCTAGATCCCATTTTGTGAAGTTTTAGGGCTTTTCTAAGCCATTTTGGTCACCAACCATGATTGCAAGCATGGTTTGGAATTGATGTTTCGGATCTAGGCCCTTAGAGGGGTTACAAGGCAGAAAGAAGTGGCTCTTGCACTCAAAGAAGCCCCCATGCTTTGAAAGGGCTTGTTTAAGGACCTTTTAAGCTCAAAGTCCCATGCAAGCACGTAAAGGTTGTAACTTTACGTGCTAGATCGATTGTAGAAGCATAGATCTATCTTTTGATCAAAGGTTGTACGTCAGAAATCGAAGATTCAGTGAGTGGTTGTGACCAACTCGACGAGTTCGTTGTTGGACTCGGCGAGTCCAAGGTTATGTCCCATATCAGTTGAGGGTCATAAGGACCCAATTGAGTGTGGAAAGGTTTTAAGGGGGTCCCAGGGAGTGACCCAACGTTCTGGACTAAGCCATTGTTCTGGAAATTCATGGGACTCGGCGAGTGCATGAACAGACTCGACGAGTCCAAGGCAATCTTCTTAAGGATGAAGATGAACTCGACGAGTTGTTCATATGTGACATCCCCAAAATCACGGCCAGAAAAGACCGGTTTGTTTATGCTTTGTTTAAAGATCAAAGTAACATTTTAAATAAAAGTGTTGCGGAATTTGTCCCAAAACAAAATATGATAAAGATTTATCAAAAGCATTTCCATAGAAATGTATTTCATTAAAAGACTTGGGATGTCATGTTTGTACAGATCAAAAGCATAAACAGTACATGGTGGTTGTCGAGGCCAACACAAATAATAACCCTAAATATTACACACTAAAATAGTGTATAGTGGTAAAGGGATCGAATCCACGGAGATTGGTTCAATTTATAACTCTATGAAAAATCTCTTTGTAAAAATACTTGTAAAATGACAATAAAAATAAAATGGGGGGTTTTGTTGTTTTGAAATACTTGAAACAAACTAGAATTAACTATGATTTAAATAGACAAATGCAACAAAAATAAGAGTTTGATGTAAAATCAATGAGGGAAAGATGGTTGACTTAAAGTTTCCTCACTTTGACTTTTGATGAACATATCATTAGAATCCAATGGTGCAATACTTTGATTTAAATCCTTAATTTGGCTATAGTAATCCAAGGAGCTTGAGATTACCTAGACTTTTCTTAATTGTTGAAATGGCTAGAGAAGCTCACAACAATTTCCTTAGTCCAAGTCACTAATTCCAAATAGCATGTAATTAGTGAAAGTCAACTAGCATTAAGAACCAAAAAGTCACCAAATCCAAGAGGGGTCAAATGCTTTCACCACCATGTTGGAGGAAATGTTTTTATGATTGTGTGAAGCAAAAACAACACAAAAATCATTTGTTGCTTGTTAATTTGAGGATCCTTTACTTAATCAAGAAATTAGCCAACTAATCACCACAAACACATTTAAACTCATGAACTAAAACATACAAGTAGTGATAAGATGTTAAAACACAAAACATTCCCATAAAGATTTAAGAACATGTTCATGGGTTCTTCAACATTCAACAAAAGTTCAAAGGATTAACCAAAAGTCAACCAAGATTAGTTTAGCCAAGCATGGCTAAACCCAAAGAAACAAAGTTAGAGAAATTTGTACCAAACATTAAGCAAGAATCAAGAGGTAAAAATATGATGTTCTTCAAGGGTTCTTGGCCTTCAAAAGTCTCCAAAACTCCAGAGAGAATCTTCAAAAATCGGATGTCCAAGAGTCTCCAAAAGATGGGCACCAACCTTCCTCAAATAGCTCAAAAGAAGAATTTCTGAAACTGCCCCTGCAGGAGGTTGCGCGACCCGCGTGCTGTTGCGCGGGTGGGTTGCGCGGGTGGTCCCTGAATGTAGCATCTTTGAGGTTTTGGGCCTCCATAGCTTAGCCCACTTGGCCCAGTGCGAGCCCAATCAGCTCCTAGCCCATTTTTCTTCAAGTTTTCTTCAATTTAAGCCCAATTTGGCTTCTCCAAATGATTCATAGCTCGTAAACTCGCCCGATTAATAATCTATGCATGCTTGAATACACTCCCGCATCTTGCAAATTTAAATGTTTATTTCTCTCCAAGCCTTCAAATAATCATCAAGCACGCTCCATGCATCATCTCCACAATCACCAAGCCTAACATCCTTTTTGTCTACCAAATCTCATCGCTTCCCATACGTCCCGAACACTCCCGCTCCGCTAGACCCGAAAACCTGCAATTATGCTCACAAGATTCGAAAGTACCCGAAATAGTCATAAAATAACAAAAGGGAAAATATGCATGGAAATTATCTAAATTATGAATGAAATATGCTAAAATAAACTATAAAAAGAAGTAAACAAAACTAACTATCAGTACAATATAAGCCTTACTACATTATTTCATATCTACAGGCCTATATCCGTAATCCCTCGTCCAAACATCATATCTATGCTCAAGCGCCACTACCTGTAATACATAAAACTGAGTGGGTCAGGCTTGGGAGCCTGGTGAGCACATAGGGTTTTCAACCCACAATAAATAAGTTTATTAATTTCATCGATCAACAATAACCCGATTACCCGTTCCCGTTATCCTTACTTTACGTCCCTAAACACCTATCATAAGGGACCTAACCTAAGGATCATCATCGTGACGGACACTACTGCTAAGGGGATTCCTCAGCAATAAATGTCCTAAAGGCAACCATGTGGGGGATGGAGTACACCGGTGAACACATCGTTCACAAACACCTACAGGTTGCGAGCCTGCTAGTGTTCCACTGGATTGTCTAGAAGAGTCTGTGGTCGTCATCCATACTCCGCTAGATGACAGAATCAACAACATCAACATCGAGGCCTCTCATCATTTTATCACACATCACCTATTACATCTACCCATGTTTTACCCCAACATTTTCGTAGATATAAAGTACATATACAGTTTAAATCATTGAAAACATGTATAACAATGTTCATCCAGCATAGATAGCAAGTATTTCAGATAATATGCACACATAGCACGTAATTTATATAAAATACTTCATATCTATGTGTAAGCTAAAAGTAACTATGCACTCACCTGAAAGGTGGTGACTCAACACTCGGACAGCGCTTCGATACTCTCAAAACGATTTTCCTTCGATAAAACCTAGTATCGATACCACTAGGGTTTAGTCTAACGATAACCGCGACAAATTAATTATCTGAATATTATTATTATTATATAAGCGTTAATAACACTCAATATAACCCATAATAATAGCCCAAATAATTATTTTAAGGAACTAATAACATTCCTATAATTATTTGAAAGCTATATTAAAAATTGCGTAAGCGTAGCACACTTACAGCGAATTTTATTGAAAACCGAAACTTAATTGGAGCAGCGTTTCGAAACCGAAAGACTCCTTTTTCTCGGGACTCCGGGAGCCTCAGGGCTTCCCTAGGGTGCTAGGGGGTTTTTCCTAGGGTTTAGGGGGTTAAAATGGGCTAGAGAGAGAAAGTAATTTAGAGAGAGAGTGAGTTTTGGTGTGAAAATGAGGGATGCCTTCGGACCCCTTTTATAGGCACGAAGCTCGGACATTACGCTGGGCGTACCGAGGAGCTACGTTGGGCGTAGTCTCAGATATGGTTGCCAGCTCGCACCAACTGGCTCGCACTCGGACTCTGAAGGGATAAGAGCGAAGGTACGCGGGGCGTACAGATTTCGGACGCGGGGCGTAAGCGAGGGGTGGCGTGTCATCATCCGAAGCGAGGACCGTGTTCAGCAAGCGACGGTCAGGATCTTGCCACGTCATCGTTTTAGCATCAGATTTTGCAATTTCACTTTCCAACTTTAAAAATTCGTAACTTTCGCGTACGACCTCCGTTTTCGACGTTCTTTATATCCACGCGAAGGTGGGAACGTACTCTACAACTTTCGTTTAGACTTCGTCGGCTGATTTTGACTCGATTTTAAGTTTTATATTATTAACTGGCCGGGATAGGATTGGTCCGTTAACTCCTCGTAACTTCTTCATCCGACATCCGTTTTCGCCCATCTTTTTCTCATTACGCTACTCTCAACGAGATCTTCGATTCTCGTTTAGGTCGCATCGGCTAAAAATCACTCGATCTAATATTCGAATTTTGGGCTGTACACTACTAACTCGAAACTTCGAAAAATCATAACTTCTTCATACGAAGTCAGATTTGGGCGTTCTTTTTATCGATGTTCTTAGTTTAACATATTCTACGACTTTCGTTTAGATCGCTAAGGCTAAATCTCGCTCTATCGTAAATTCACTATTCACGCTTTCCGGTATCGTGTCGGTTCTGTCGCGAAACTTCGACGGGTCATAACTTCTTCGTTATAACTCGGATTTCGGCGTTCCTTATATCCCCGAAATCCTTGTTTCGACCACTACAACTTTATATAAAGATATCGGGCTTATCTCACACTTTGATTTTGACGCTTATTTTCATTCTTTATTAATTATACATTTATAATTAAATAATAAACACATAAACACACATAATTCACATAGTACTCAAATATTTCATCTTTATTACTTCAAAAAGAGTTACAATAGTTGACCTAGACTATTACATTGACAAAACAGCTTAGCCCTGAAACCCGGGCATTACATCATACAACTAGGCGAGTCAAGGACAGGACCTATGTATCAGTTGATGATGAACTCGACGAGTTGTTCATACAACTCGGCGAGTCAGATGAGGATTCAATCGATGTTCATTTAGAAGGAAAACTCGTCGAGTCATCTCCTAACTCGACGAGTAGAGACGGGTATGAGGTCTAATGGAAGGATATGGACTCAGCGAGTTGGCGAGCCAACTCGGCGAGTCAGGTCAACTAGAAGTTGACTTTGACTTTGACTTGGTCAGGGGTAAAATGGTCATTTTACCCTAAGAATAGTTAGCAGTGTATAACTATGTGTTTTGTGGGAATTTTAGCCGGAGGATTTCCGGAGCAGCAGCGGCAACAGTCAGAGGATTCTCATACAGTTCAGCAGCTACTACAAGGTGAGTTACCTTCCAGTAGCGGTGGGTCTATGGCCATAATGTCGGCCCACCAATAGGGACCGTATGTTGGATGTTTGTCTTTGTGATATTCATCTGTGTTGCTGCTACCTGATATGTTATATGCTAGCGTGACATGATATGTGATAGTGATAGAGTTCGGTTGTTAGGACCGAAGGGTAGGTTAGGCACCCCAGATATGCCTAACAGTATGTTATGATATGTTTAGCTGCTAGCATGATATGTTATATGAGATAGAGGTAGTAGGAGGGGGAATAGTCCCTGAGATTCGGTTGTTAGGACCGAAGGGTAGGTCGGACACCCCATATATGTCTGACAATAGATTATGCTATGATATATGTGATAGTAGTAGTAGGGGGTGAAATAGTCCCCGAGGTTCGGTTGTTAGGACCGAAGGGTAGTCAGCACCCCAGAATGGCTCGACATGGGTCGGTCAACGCCCCAGAATGGCTTGACGCGGTAGGACGGCACCCCATAATGGCCGCATGGGTAGGTCGGCACCCCAGAATGGCAATACGGGTACGTAGCACCCTAGAATGGCCGTACCGGGTAGGTCGGGCACCCCAGAAATGTCTGGCAGTATGTATGTGATGTGATTGTATGGTATGTGGTACGATGGGGGAACTCACTAAGCTTCATGCTTACAGTTTTCAGTTTTGGTTTCAGGTACCTCTTCAGCAAAGGGGAAGGAGCTGGCGTGGTAGCGGCGCATCATACACACGCTCTTTGTTTTCCGCACTATGAGATATTCTGGTATTTGTACTCTAACATTATTACGTTTTTCGATTCGGTTTTCAGATACGAGACATGTTTTTATTAAATGATATGATCGGATGATATTTTGTTACAAATGTTTTGCAAATCACTTAATCAAAAATGAAATTTTTGGACGTGAAAATTGAGTCGTTACAGTTTCATCATTTATCTTCAGTCACCATGTTATGCATTATGATACATGCATACATAATATCTCGTAGAGTGTCCAAGTAATATGGTCGTGCCACATGTTCAATTATGTGTCATTTTGTTTTCAGAACTCTAAAAGCATGTTCCACGTCCTTACGTGTTCCTTCTTGTCTTCTCTTGAAACTTTTGTCTCTTGGTTTTATCGGGTGTCAAACGTCTTCACAAATGTGGAATATGATGAATATATTCCATCCGTGAGGTAATACCCAAACTTATATTCATTTTCATTCACTGTGAAATGAGCATCTGGTGCCTTTCCTGGCAAAAGTTCCTGAAATATTGGTGACTGATGAAGAACGTTTACGTCGTTGTTAGAACCCGTAACTCTGAAAAAAGCATGACAAATCCATAAGTCTTGTGAAGCAACAGCCTCTAATGCCAATGAAGACGATCCAAGATGACCACTTGTGTATTGACATTTCCACGCCACAGGACAAATTCTCCATATCTACTTTATGCAATCAATGCTTCCAAGCATACCCGAAAAACCATTTCGTTCTTCATGTGCCACATATAGTTGTTGCATGTCATTCAATGAAGGTTTGCGCAAATATTTGTCACCAAAGGTTTTGACAACACCTCTTGCCAATCTATACAAAATTTCTTGTGCAGTTCGCTCCGACATTTTCGTATAGTCATCAATAGAATCGGATAATGCAGTGGTATTGGTTCCGATTCGACAAAGGTAGAATGCCTGGTCGAAGGTCCAGTACAGTAGGTAGCAGGCGTGTTCGTTTTGGCTCCCGAGCGAGAACGAGAAAGAGGCGATGCACCATCCTTGCTGCTACGTACGTTGACCTTGACTTGACAGATTCATCCAATTGAACCCAAACTCAAAGGAGGACCACAAGCTCGGGGCTCGACGAAAGAGAAAGTCTCGGCATTAAGAAAATGGGGTTAGCTGTGAAAGAGGCATTCATTTTTTCATGAATATTCATAGCTGAGTCTACTAAAAGAGGGACCAGCTCATCGTAGTGATTAGAGGACACCTCTGATCGTTCACCTCTAATGTGACACGTTCCCTCCCAGTTTGATCAACGGGATCAGTCGGCTAGAGAGCGGGGCTATTCTTCTTCCGAGGAGACAAAGTAGTCTCTTGTACTGACCGAACCCTCAGTTCGGAGGCTCCCCCATAGTCATAAGCTTGATTGCAGCAACACATTTTTTCAACCCTATAAAACCAGGTTTACCTCTCGCACCATACCTCATTTGGAAAAATTCATACCTAAACATATATTTAATTTTTAAATAATGTGTACTTATGTTATCTAAAAAACAATTATCTAAAAAATGTATTTACGATACCTGTTTTCCAATGCATTGGCTATCCTTTGAAACACATTTTTCCGCAAACGAAACCTTATTTTGAAATTGCTAGGTTGGTAGACACAATTATTCACAAGATAATCGTGTACTAGATGTCTATGCTCTTCTACACGATCTCTGTTTGACACCGCACACCTTGTCAGTAGTGGAGCTGGCTCTGGCAATATCATGTCCGTAGAATATCGACACATCATACTCATGAAGATATCATCATCGCCGTTATCATCATTGTATGGATGGAACGGATCAAAATAATCCATTTTTTAGATAAAATATGTGTATTTATAGTAGACATAAATGAGTATTTTTTTGTGGTGTTTATGAACGTTTTTAAACGGTCTAAAATATGACCGTTTGAGAAAATTTCAAGCCAAAGTCTATGTTCCCTAACGTTAACAAGAACACCACTAAAGCCATAACACCAACAACACCACCTAGGGGCGGTGTTTCTAGCGTTACGATGTCGTTTTTTGGTTGCCACCTCGGATTAACGGATACTCCCGTTACCCGTAACGAGTGGTCTTATTAGCCACGTTCAATATAAAATTATGTCAAACAAAAATGTAATTTTCATGAGATACAACCGTAACCATGGCCGACTTAGCCCATGTGCAATATGTGCATAGGAACAGGGCCCAAACTTTTGAGGGGCCCAATTTTTTTTAGTATATACAATTTGCAGCTGGCAGCCCAATAATTTGGTAGAAAAGAATGGAACGAAACAAAGGCATGAAACAGAAGCCGATAGCATAATTTAGTCGATCAATTTCGTTTGTTCACAAAAAAAGCGATCAACAAGGGTAAACGTCTAGACAGCAACTCAATCAACGACTCAACGATTCAACAAGGGTAGACGTCTTGACGATCAGGTAAGATACTAAGATTTATGAGAATTGAGAAATTAAGGATTATCAGCCAATCATGTAGGATTATCAAGTTTATAGTTGTCAATTGCATACTTGAATGATTCATACTTTCATAGATTATCTGTTTAATTGAATATTGAATGAATTTAATATTTTATTATTGGTTTATCTACTATAGAAATCAATTTAATAGAATAGTGAATGAATATATATTAGTTTATAAGATTCATAGAAATCAGTTTAGTAGTTTAAATTATAAGTTTATGTTTATTGTAAATTTTTTTATCAAATTATGTTTATTGCATTTGCTTGAATGTTGAAAGTTGAAACTAATGAACTTGTAGTGATTAAGTCTAAACAACCATCCGGTTACCAAAAACGTAAAAAGAGAAAACTAGATGAAGAAAAGAGAAAGGTCGACGTCAGTGCTCTAGATAAGTTTATCCATAGACAACCTATTGAAGAGCACATTGAAGAACATGATGAAGAGCACATTGAAGTGCATGTTGAAAAGCACATTGAAGATCAAGAGCATGTAGAAGTAGAAGAGACAGAAAAGGATGAGCCTGTTAAAGAGCTTGTTGATATATATGATCCAAGAAGGTGGGAAAAACTTAATTATGATGAGATTAAAATTTTGGTTGGGAAAGGTCCTAAAAGAGATAATAGTATTATGTATGGTCCCTATGATAAATTTGGTAGACGATTTTCTGCAACTTTATATACAAGAACTTTATCAAATTTGGAGAAGTGTGATATAAAATGGTTAGTATATTCGAAAGAGCTAGATAGGGTATTTTGTTTTTGTTGTAAAGTGTTTAGAAAAGGGATTCCGAAAGGTAAATTGGATGGTGGAGGTTATGCATATTGGCACCATGTTACCACTAGGTTTAAAGAACACGAAATTTCATTGAATCATCTTACAAATAGGAATAAGTGGTTTGACATGCGTAAAAGATTGAACTTGAACGAAACAATTGATAAAGTTCAACATGAGTAGTTCAAGAAAGAAATAAATTACTGGAAACAAGTGCTTTTAAGAATTATTGCAGCGGTGAAGTTTCTTGCTAAACATAATTTAGCATTTCGTGGATCTAATGAAAAGTTGTATAAAAAAGGTAACTATAAATTGTATTTTTTTTGTTCCAGTTCCACCAAAAATATTTTTGTTAATTATGATGACTGATTCCACTTCTTATTTGATAATTGTATTTAACAGGTAATGGAATTTTTTTGGGTTTCATTGAAATGTTGGAAGAGTTTGACTCGGTTATCAAAGAGCATGTGCGATGCATCACAAGTGAAGGGCTTCATGTGCATTATCTTGGCCACCTAATCCAAAACGAACTAATATCTTTGCTAGCTGAAGAAATTAAAAAAGAACTTGTCAAGAAGATAAAGGAAGCAAAGTACTACTCAATCATACTTGATTGTACTCCTGATTCAAGTCACCAAGAACAGATGACTATAATAGTGAGGTATTTAAAGTTATCATATAATTTTGTTACTATCGAGGAATCCTTTTTAGGTTTTTTGAATGTTGATGATACCTCCGGAAAAGGATTATTTGATATTACACTTGAGGAGTTAAAGTCTCTTAGTCTTCAAATTGATGATATGCGTGGTCAAGGCTATGATAACGGAGCAAACATGAAAGAAAACACCAAGGAGTGCAAAAGAGATTTTTAGATATAAATCCTAGAGCATTTTACACTCCTTGTGGTTATCATTCTCTTAATCTAACATTATGTGATATGGCTAACAAGTGTGTTAAAGGAAAGAACTTTTTTAGATTCATCCAACGTATTTATATTATCTTTGCAAATTCTACTAAGAGGTGGGAAATTTTGAAAGATAATGTTAAATCATGGAGTCTTAAGTCATTATGTCAAACTCGTTGGGAAAGCCGGGTTGAGAGTGTAAAGGCTATTAAAATGCAACTTGTTGATGTACGTGAAGCTTTACTTCAAGTTGGAGAAAAAGATAATGATGCTGCAATTGCAAGTGAAGCAACTTCACTAGCAGAAAAAGAACTTAGTGACTTTGAATTTGTGGTATCAATTGTGTTTGGTATGAAGTACTAAATCATGTGAATATTGTGAGTAAGAAGTTACAATCAATGGATATGCATCTTGATAATGCTATTACAGAAATAAACAAATTGATTGGGTACTTCAAGGATTATAGAGAGAATGGTTTTTCAAAAGCGATTGTTGAAACTAAGGAAATTGCTGTTGAAATGGGTATTGATCCAATATTTCCACAAAAGCATTCGATTGAAAGGAAAAAAGGTTTGATGAGAGCTCAAGTAGCGAAGAAGTTTCATTTACACCTAAAGAGAATTTCAAAGTCAACTATTTCTTATACATTGTTGATCAAGCTATTTCTTCTCTTGAGACAAGATTTGAACAATTCAAAGAGTATGATAAAGTTTTTGGTTTTTATTTACACATAATTTGAGGGGAATTGAAGATAAAGATCTTAAGTTATATTGTTATCGTCTTGAAAAAGCACTCAAGTTTGAAGAAAGATCGGATATTGATGCCGAAAAACTTTATACAGAGTTGAAATTATTTGAGACATTGGAAACCAATGAATTTAGCAACCCTATAGATGTTTTGAAGTTTTTGAAAGAACTTGATTATTTCCCAAATGCAAGCATTGCATATAGAATATTGTTGACTATTCCAATAACGGTCGCATCTGCAGAAAAGAGTTTTTCCAAATTGAAATTTGTGAAATCTTACTTACGCTCCACAATGACTCAAGAAAGACTTAGCGGTTTGGCGATGATATCTATCGAGAACGAAATCTTAGTGAATATAGACTACGAACAGTTGATTAACCAATTTGCAATCAAGAATGCTAGGAGAGCTTCAAGGATTGTCGGTTAGCTGTTAGGATATGTTATTAGTCATTAAAATACTATGATTTTGCTATGTTTATTACTATAAGGTTTATCGTCATTTTAATAAAAAAATTAGTTTACGTAATTTAATTCCTTACATTGTTACACGTTAAGGTCTAAGGGCCTTTTTTATCCGTTTCGTCTTGGGCATTTGAATCCTTAGAATCGGCCTTGCCGTCAACATTAAAGTAACTAGGTGAATCGAGATGTATTATGTAGGATAACAATTAAGTTAAAATATGTTAAAATTTACAATTTTCCTATATTTTTATGTCATTTTCCATATCTTTATCAGAGACTTTTATAAACATGCATTTGTCAATGAAATTGACTAAACAATAGTTTAGTTAATCTTTTAAGACACGATATTTTGTGTAATGTATCCGATAGTAAAAAACGATATTAATATTATGGTAAAGATAATAAAATTGATATCTTCTATTAAGAATATATGCCTAAAAGTTATTTTATAATGGAGTAAAAACAATGACATTTTAAAGCAAAAACAAAAGTTGTTGAATATGTCATTTGTTTATGTTTGATTGAAATAAAAAGTTATATTTGAAGGTTGATAAAACTTAAACGATGTTAACGATATATTCTAATACACCAAACTTTATATATTTAAAGTTCTGATATAAAATGAGTTAAGTTGTTCAAATTATAAAATGGTAATAATAAATGAAATAATAATAATAAAAATAATATAAACAAAGGATATATCTTAACTATCTTAAGTATATTATAAATCATGTTTAACTTTTATTGAAATTTAAGAGGCACATTATTGATAACTTAATGTATAAATCTGTTATGCACAAACCACTCATCTTTTTATTAAAAAAACTAATTATGATGAAAAATAATCAATAAAAATATTTAAGGAAAGAAATATCATTTATTTTTTTTTCTTTTTTAACGTGGGCATGATGTTTGCCTAAAGGTTGAGCACGAAAATTTCTAACATATCAGCCATAAAATTTATAGCCGTTGAAACAATCAAATAAAACTTTCTGAATTAAAAAAATCATTCATTGAAACAGTAATAATTGTCGTCACCCGCTTTGTGCGGATATACACCAAGTATATATATATATATATATATATATATATATATATATATATATATATATATATATATATATATATATATAAACCAATTAAGTGTCATAAGACCCAATAAACATCAGAAGTTAAAAACTCTTGAGTTATAGAGTTTTTAATTGGTTAAAAATACATTTAAGTTATAGTAGTTATTAAATAAGTTGAAAAAAATTATAGGTTTAAAAAGAATATGGTGCTAACAACTTGATTTCTACTACAGACATATATATAGATATATGTATACAAAATAAAATATTTATAAGTGTATATGTGCTTATTTTATTACTTTAGATTAGCATCTTCATGAGTAGTTTATATTTGTTTATAGATGACAATATTTGATAAATATAATTGAGTTATTTTTAGTTGTTATATTTTCATGATTTTTGATTGTTATACATATATGTTGATTGTTTTATTTTGTTTTACATTATTCATTAAGCTTAAGATTTTGTTATTTATATATATACTAATTTTAAAGGTCCACTTGAACAGTTCTTCCTTGTTATTGGTTGTAATTTTTTTTCATTTTAATTTTTTAATTTATATAGATTGGACAACTTATGAACGGTAATCTATAATTTTTCCACCGACTTCGCAAACGAATAACACGTGTATTTACCCTAAAATCGATTGGATGGAACGTGTCCTGCTCTATCTTCCGATGGCTGTCCACCCACCGCCATCACTTCTGGAAACAAATTTATCTCCAAAAGGCACCGATCGATCAGACAACGACCCTCACTGTACACCGTCTTCCTCTAACATTCAGGTCTCTTCTTTTTCACACCTATGTCGGTTTTGCTTTTCTAAACTTCTTCTGATTCCACCCTTCGTCGTCGATGTCTTAGAATGTGGGTGTATAAAGGAGCAACTACATGAAAGAGAAAAGGCTGTAATGGAATTGCTATCGATCAAACCCTAAATGGCCTACCTCTAGATGATTGAAGTTTGCTCAAGATCAGATACTACTAAGAGAATCCTCAATTCGTCCCCTCTAATGGTTTTCATCTTCTCTTTTGCCCAAAGATTTGAATTCTTGCTTCCTATTCCATGTTCAGTTTGCAAAATCGCATCTAGGTCAAGAGAACCACATGTTGGGTTTGCACTTTTGCCTCTATCATCATATAGCTACTCAAAATTTCTTCTCCAATTAACGGTGCATATGAGGGGTCTTTACACTGTTCCTCAAAAAATCCCAAATTTGAGCGGAGAAGCAGACGACTGTCATGGATGATTCCAAGATAAAGAACTCAAACTCTTCGTCGACAGTTGCCAATCTGACCCTTCAATCCTCCATACACCATCTCTACGTTTCTTTAAAACCTTTCTCCAGAGGTATAATCACCTCAATTATTTATTATGATACCATTTTCAAAAAAAAAGTTGTCAACTTAAAGCTTACTTATGAGCGATTAGTATCCTTTTGAGTATATTGACCTGTTCATTTATTTGTTTTCAGCCTCGGTGCCAACATCCCACCAACATCAACATGAGTAAGCCCCACAATTTTGATTTTATAACGCATTTGAAGTAATTTTGTGTTCCTTTGTCACAGTCCTATATCATTTTGCATAGAGGAATAAGCAAATTAGTTGAGGTGTTTCAGTATCCGACAGTAAGGAGTATTTTGGTGTGCATTTGAACTGATGATTGTGATTTAAGCCATATTCTGATAATTTTGGCCAAAAATAGTTAGATTTAGATACTATAGTATAAATTGGCTATAAGAGAAGAGATTATTGAGCTCATCTTATTAGCATATGTGGGTTTTAATGTATCTTCTCTTGCTAGAAGGGAGACCTCTCGATTGAAGTTACAAATGAAAATCATGATCTTGCACAAACACTAAAGTCAAAGGTTATTTTTCTTAGGCTTTGTTTTCAACCAAAATCCAAATGAGTAAAACTCTCATTCAACTTAACCACACTCAAACAAGTATTTGATTATCTTTTTTTTACCTTTTAATTTTTTACATTTTTAAGTAGAACCATCCATTCTAGACATTTTTAATGACCAACTTGGTTGTCTAATGACGTTGGTAAATAACGGGTCTACTACGTTTCAAAACTGGCTAACTAAAATGTGTTGATAACAAAAAACACTAAATTTTTCGAATAACTTCAATTATGTTTAGATTTACCTTGGAATTTTCATTTAAAATTTACCACTTTCAACAAAATTACAATGTTAAAAGTAGTTGGTGATAGAAGGAGTTAAAATTATAACTGGCTTTGGGATGTACTAATACTAGAAAGGGTAAAACATAATTTTCTTAAAATAATATTCATCATCAGTTGTAATTACATGTTGTGCCGATAGTGTTAGGTTAAGTGTTTAGAAAATTTCAATTATTTTAAGTAACAATTAATAGATTGAATAAGGGCATGTAGGTAATTTTACTCTATTTTGACATCTGTTATGTTTCAGATAGCAAGGACTTGATAATTCTAAAATTATAATTTGATCATTGGATTTTTGCAAGTTGATGATTGTACTGATTTTTCTCGGTTTTTGCCTAAGGGTAAGGTGGTAAACTTAAAAATTGCACCCGAAAACTGTTTTTATATTAATAAAATTCAAATTTTAAATTTTTAGGACCATATTGCCCCTGCACATTTTTTTTATTAGTAAAATTAATTTTTTACACCCGCTGCACTGTTTTTATATTAAAAAAATTATATTCTGACAGTTTTTGGACGATATTGCCTCTGAACATTGTTTTTCATATTAATAAAAAACAATTTATGTAGTTGTAGGACAATATTGCCCCTGCACCTTGTTTTAACATTAAAAAATATATATAGAGGCTTTTTTAGAACCGTTAGGTTTGGTAAGGAAAAGTGGAAATGTGGGTATGATACATTTTATTTTTCTAAATAGATGAAACAACCGTTGTGAGTCACAATTACATATTTCATTCATGTTATATTCCTCACGTAATTGATTCATTGATTGAGGGCCATAATGGGAATTTCATATATACATGTAACGAGATGAGCAAGGCTCCTTAGATATAGAGATTAGTGACACAATCGACAAGAAGGAAAGGATTGGGAAGCCCAAATCAGAGGCTTCAGATTACCATATTGTTGCATAAACACCTCGATATGTAGGGATTCTTTTTAAGAGAGTTAGAAGTTGATGTAACCTTTTTTTTATGTAACGTTTTCTTAAGTCAACTTTTTAGTTAAGATAAGGTTGTTTCCTCTTCATGTTATATTACATTAATATTACCATTTTTTCGATTATGTCAAATAGTGGAGAACATGTGGATGATGTCTAACTATTTAATATAAAGAAAAATCTTCACGGGGCAAATAAATTGTCCCTGTTTTCCTTGCACAACGTTGTACGTTTTCGTGAAAATAACCCACCAAATATCGAAAAAAAAATCTGACCCGTGCAACGAGCGGCCTCTTCCCTAGTTTGTACTATTTTATATATGTTTTTAACATTTGTAACGTCACAAAACTCATAGAAATTTTTTCATTTAAAATAATAAACATCCAATGTATTTTTCATAGAAGATCATCATTGTCAATAATGTTTCCAAAAGGACATCAAAGTGTCAAATATAAATGTGAATCTCTAGTAGATATGATGCAATCATGTCGTACCCTTCTCTTTCGAACTGGAAGTACCTGAAAATGTTAAACCACAAAACTGTAAACACAAAGCTTAGTGAGTTTTCCCCTAAAATATCACATATCATATAAATGGGCCCAGCCCAACACATAACTAAATGCACCCAACCCAACATACATAAATGGGCCCAACCCAGCATAATCATGGGCCTAACCCAACCTACTTGATAATGGGCCCAACCCAGCATGTATAATAATTGGTCTATCCCATCATACAAATGGGCCCAGCCCAACATAAATAATTATGTGCCCAACCTAACAAAACATGCAGGAGTCACAAAGTTAATTAGCACAATCTAATGGGCCGACATTAGTGCCTTCGACCCATAAGTACAGTAAGAAGACTCACCTCAATCTGTTGTCAGAAAAACGAATCATACACTTGAGCTACCTAAACTGAAACTCCCCGCACTGAATAACATACCGTAAACCCTAATTAGAATTATGTAACAACCCCATACACGAGTCTTGGTTCCGATTGACCTACATGAGTAAAAGACCATTTTACCCTTCTATAGTTAGGTACCACCCATCAAGACCTAACATCCAAAAAAGACCAAAAATTGGACTTCTAGGGTTACGCCATGCGTACGCGTCCTCTACGCACCGCGTAGAGTCTGCTGATGGAAAACGGGGCCAAATCAAGCTATGCGCTACGTAGTTAAGATTACGCCCTGCGTAATCTAGTTGTTTGCCAATTTTCTTATTAAGACCTTAATATCTTGAGACCAAACATCCAAATCTCATATATGAACCTCATGAATGTGTTAAATGATAAAGTCACAACCTTTATGCATTTGCATGGCTACAAGGAGTACAAAACCAAACCCTAAGTCTTAATCATGATCCAAAAGCTCAATAGATCCAGCATGGTTGAATGGGAGTGACCAAGATCCCATTTTTTTGGTTCATAAAGCTCAGAATGGTGAGAGAAATTCTTCATGAGTCTTGGAATTGTTCAAAATCCCTAGATCCAAGATTAAGGGACAAAAACTCATACAAAGTACCACAAGATAAATCTAACAAAAGGATCAACAAGGTTTAGACTTTATACCTTCTTGAAGATGTTGAAGAATAGTAGAGTCTGGATCTACAAGCTATGGACTCCAAGCACACCTTCCAAGTTCTCCTTCTTCACTAAAAACACACCAAAAATCACACAAAGGCCTAAAACTCTCACAAATAGGGTTAAGGTTTCAAGAGGACCAATGGAGAGGGTGGAGATTGATGGTAAGAAGGGCATCAAAGAGATTAAGGTCCTTAAATAGGGTCCAAGACTCCAAAATTAGGGTTTTCACCCTGCACGGTATGTCCTGCATAACTTGAGTACGCCCTGCATATTGCATTAAGTCATGCGTCCAAGTTAATGAGTTACGCCCTACGTAACTCGGTAACTATGCCCCGCGTACAAAGAATATTTAAAAAATAAGTAAACTTAATTAATTTAAGGAAATGTACATAGGAACTAGGTGTTGCAACTCTCCCCCACTGGAATCAGACTTCGTCCTCGAAGTCCGCTGCTGAAAATAAGTTCGGGTAATGCCTCTTTATCTCCTCCTCAAGCTCCCATGTCCACTCTTATCCCTTCTGATGTTGCCATTGCACTTTCACCAGGTTCAACACTTTGTTGTGCATGGTCTTTGTCTTCCTTTCGAGAATCATAATCAGTCTCTTTATGTAGTTTAGGCGCTCATCAACTTGAATGTCATCCAAGGGAGCCACTACTGAATCATCAGCTAAACACTTCCTCAATTGAGAGACATAGAAAGTGTTGTGGATCTGACTAAGCTCATCCAGTAGGTCCAATCGATATGCAACCTTGCCCACCCGAGTAATAATCATGAAGGGTCTAATAAACCGGGGGCCTAACTTGACTAGCCTTTGGAATCGAATGACACCTTTCCAATGTGACGCCTTCAAAAGAACCAGATCTCCAACCTAGAACTCAAGGTCCGATCGTCGCCGGTCGTATAGCTCTTTAGGAAACTATGCGTAGTTCGCAGCTGATCACGTACCTGTCGAACAACTTTGTAGTCTTGAGTATTACGTCAGTACTCCCCACAAGTCGATACTTGAGATTGCCTCAACAAACATGGGTCTGAAATCTCCTCCCATAAAGCATCTCAAAGGGTAGCCGATTGATACTGGTGTGGTAGCTATTGTTGTATGAGAACTCGACCATTAGTGTAACACCCAATTTAAGGTATTTTCATTTTGATCCTTTGGTATAAATATAGTTTGAAATTTTGGTCCCTAGGGGGTTAAATGAAAATTTAGGATGGAGCATGTATGTTGGGCGTACGTGGTCAGGGGCAAAACCTAATTTTTAGAGTTTGGACCCTATTTAAGCATCATTATGGAGCTTGAGGTTGCCCCCTCGTCAGCCTCCTTACCCTAGAAGATATCCCACAAAACCATATCCCTCTTTTGGGAGTTCTTGAGCCTTATTGTGATGTTTTCGGGTGGTTTCTTGGTGGTGAAGGAAGTTCTTTGAAGAAGGAGTGGTGCATTTAAGCCCTTGGATCTAGATTCCACACCTTCTTGTGCATCTTTAGAAGGTATCAAGTTCATACCTTGGGGTTCTTTGTTCTAGATCTCATTATGTCCTTGTTTATGCACTTATTTGTCCCAAAACCTTGGTCTTATGGAGTATAGACTACTCCATACCATTTGAGTTGTCCTTCTGAACATTTTGGAGTGCACAGAGTCATAAAAACCAGATATTGAGGGTTAAAGTTCACCCATGCTTGAGTGTTAGCCTTTTTATGAAGTTTTGGACCCAGGGTTTAGTGTTGGGTCCCATTAAGACATGAAAGTGAGTAAAGTTGCCAACTTTATGGAGTAAGACCTTATTAGATGTAGATATGAGGTTTGGACATTAAAGTCTTAATGGATTAAGACATTTGAATAGGAATTGGGGCTCTGACCAGTACGTTGGGCGTACTTTTGAGTACGTTGTGCGTACCGGGTCTGAAGCTCGTTTGTGGTTAACCTGGGTACGCGTGTAACAACGTAAATTTCCAAAACAATTTTTCATTTTTAAAACACCCTTTTATTCACAAGATAATATCAAAACATAATGTATCCACTGTTATCATAACAAAATCACATCCCAGAATCTCAAAACGTAAACCTTATGAGTGTGTACGGATCATGTCAGCGCCTTCCCGTGATCCTCGCTAGTACCTGAAACATATAACACAACAGCTGTAAGCATAAATGCTTAGTGAGTTCCCCAAAATACAACATACAACACATACGCCACTCGAGGCTACAATACGACCCTCCGGTCGATGTGTCTCAGCGGGACCCTCCAGTCCCGTAGCTCGTTGGACCCTCTGGTCTGGTCATAGCTCGTCAGACCCTTCGGTCCAGTTTGTATCGTTGGACCCTTCGGTCTGGTCTATATCGTTGGGCCCTCCAGCCCGGTCTATACAACACATAACATACATATAACACAATACACATAATCTCATACATACACATAGCATACAAGACCCTCCGGTCTACACATAAATACCACTCTAGGTAATGTATAGTGAGAAGACTCACCTTGGGTATCTTGGGTAATCTCGCACACGAAAACACTGATCTAGCCCCCGCCTAATCACATAAACAGTACCCTCAAATAAATAATGGCTCTCAAAGGCTAGATTAAATCCCTTCCTACAATCCCATAGAAGGGTAAAAGACCATTTTACCCCTCCCTGACCCAAAAGTCCAAACGTTGACCAAAACCCTAAAAGTCAACGAAAGTCAACAGGGGGCAGTATGCAGCATGTACCATCTCTGTACGTGGGGCGTACGTCGGTGATCCATAATCGGGGTCTCAACCTCTTATGCTGCGCGTTCTTAGAGTTACGCCCCGCGTAAGTCTCGGTTTCAGCCTTTCTTGGATTTTGGTCTTAAACGGTTAAGACATAAACTCAAACTCCAAATTTGACTTCTCTAAGGCCACTTAATCCATAAAGTCGAGACCTTTAAGCCTTTGCATGGCTGTAAAGGTTCCTAATCACTCTAAAACCTTTCCTTTTTCCTCATAAAGTCTAGATCTCATGCATGGCTCAATATTCACGTCCAAGATTGGATTTTTATGAACATACAACTCATATTACCCTGAAATATGGAAGATCTAGGCCTATGGAGACCATTTGCTCATAAAGTCTCCACCTTGGGACCAAAAACCCTAAAATTGGTCCAAGAAGCACAAATAAAAAATGACAAGGAAAGCTTTGAGATTTTTACCTCAGAAAGAAGCTCCAACCTCTGTAAAACTCGGATCTACTCTTGTCCACCAACTTCGAGCTCCTATAATGGCCTCCTCTTCTCCTTCACCACCTTGAAATGGCACTTTCAAGCTTAGAACACACATACACACAAGCTAGGAACGAAGGGTAGCTCTCTATTAGGGTTTCAATCTCTGAAATGGTGGCTGAGGATAAGGCCTTAACATTCCTTTTATAGTGCACAAGCCAGAAATTAGGGTTTGCATTGTAACGCCTGTGTTTCCGGGCTTGCCATATTTAACAATATAATAGTCTAGGTTAACCTGTGTAACCCGTTTTGAAATAATAAGAATGTATTATTTGAGTATTATGTGTTTTGTGCTTAATTGCTTAATTATGTGGTCTGATTAATTAAGAATAAAAATAAGCGTCAAAATTTAAGTGTAAAATAAACTTAATATCTTTGTTTAATGTTGTAGTAGTCGAAACGAGGTTTCCGAATATATATAGAACGCCCAAATCTGACTTCGTATGAGGAAGTTATGATTTATCAAAGTTCCGGCTTAGCGGTATACAGCCTGAAATACTCGAATTGAGATCGAGCGGTTGTTAGCCGAAGCAATCTAAATGAGAATCGAAGATCTCATTGTTGGTATCGAAGCGATAAAAAGTTAGGCGAGAACGGACGTCAAACGAAGAAGTTATGAATTTATAACTAAAGTTTCTATCGCGACCTATTAAAAATAATTAATAAAAATAAAGTCAAAATTAGCCGACGGAGTCTAAACGAAAGTCGTAGAGCGTGGTCTCACCTTTCCGTGGATATAAAGAACGTCGAAAACGGAGTTCGTATGAAGAAGTTATGAATTTCCGAAGTTTATTAATCATTTTATATTTTTATTTAATTCAAATCGGAGGTATTATCCGAAGCCGTGTCACCGGTGTAATCCGGAGTACGCCCCGCGTACGAGGTTACGCTATCGCGTAACTACGATAGTGTCGACACTTCGGATGACGCATGCAATGACGATTTCGGACGCGTACGCGCTGCGTACGCCTGTACGCCCCGCGTACTCCGAGGTTCCAGCCTCTATATAAAGGATCCGAAGGCAGCCTCATTTCTTGTTCATTTTCTTCTCTTCTCTCTAGTCTTTTGCATCGTTTTTCGTGCCGAAGCTACCCCGAAGTCCCGGTATCATACTCTAGCCCCGAGGCAAGTCCCGAGACCCCGAAGATCCCGAGAAGCACGGTTCCCGAGTCGAAGCTCTGCCCGCGAGAAGTTCGATTTTCGAGGAGATCTTCCAGATCTGCTGAGGAATGCTACTTCTATAAGCCGTAGTGCTTTCGGATCGTCTTCTGATCAAGTGAGTGTGTAGTTATTTCTTCCAAATACAATAATACGAAGTATTATATATAAAATACGTGCTATGTGTATATAATTGGTTGTGTTATGTGTGAATGAGTATTCACTCTCTTCTATCTTATAGATCTGCTTATTTCTTTATGAGATATGTGTTATGTGTGTGTGTGCCTCATCTGTTATGTGATATATGTGTTGATTCAAGCATGTTATACAGGTTTTCTTTAAACTATGTATACAAATGTATATTTTTATCTACTAATATGTTGGGTCTCTCTGAAATACAACATAAAAATATCAGAGATCCGCTCGAGCATACTCGCACTCGATAACTCAACCCTACTTGTTCCCTAGTACCCTAAGGATTCTTACTGGGACTGCGCACTGATCCGGTGTCTTCGGTAGTACGGGCCCTATACTACCGTCCACACCGCATCAGTATTCACCCCAAGTCCTCCTCCTTGGATCCCAGATCACAAGTACTCTACATCCTGCTAGCATAGGCTACCCTTTGGTAGACCTCTCATAAGCTCCTCACTGCTACCTACTCACACTCAAGCATCTAATAGCAGCAAAAATGTTCCTAGGCTAAGGCATCACAAATCAGGCCCCTCTAGTCCTAATATGAATACCTAGCCTACTCTAGCATGCATAACATATCATAACATATCTCATAACACATAACGTAAGGGTATTTAGGGAAATCACCGTTCGGACGCTGGCTGATCGTACACACTACTTCCTTCTGCTTTTCTCAGACTCTTTTACTTCCTTAGAAAAATTGTTTATTTTATGAAAAACTACCTCAAATCCTCAGTTTGAGTTCAGACACGCCCGAAGGTGCATCTGAATCCCTCAAACCAAGGCTCTGATACCAACTTGTAACAACGTAAATTTACAAAACAATTTTTCATTTTTAAAACACCCTTTTATTCACAAGATAATATCAACACATAATGTATCCACTGTTATCATGACAAAATCACATCCCGGAATCTCAAAACGTAAACTCTATGAGTGTGTACGAATCATGTCGGTGCCGTCCCGTGATCCTCGCTAGTACCTGAAACATATAACACAACAGTTGTAAGCATAAATGCTTAGTGAGTTCCCCAAAATACCACATAAAACACATACGCCACTCGAGGCTACAGTACGACCCTTCGATCGATGTGTCTCAGCGGGACCCTCCAGTCTCATAGCTCGTTGGACCCTCTGGTCCGGTCATAGCTCGTCGGACCCTTCAGTCCAGTCTGTATCGTTGGACCCTTCGGTCTAGTCTATTTCGTTGGGCCCTCCAGCCCGGTCTATACAACACATAGCATAAAAAATAACACAATGCACATAATCTCATACATACACATAACATATAAGACCCTCCGGTCTACACATAAATACCACTCTAGGTAATGTATAGTGAGAAGACTCACCTCGGGTATCCCGGATAATCTCGCACACGAAAACACTGATCTAGCCCCTGCCTAATCAAATAAACAGTGCCCTCAAATAAATAATGGCTCTCAAAGGCTAGAATAAATCCCTTCCTACAATCCCACAGAAGGGTAAAAGACCATTTTACCCTTCCCTGACCCAAAAGTCCAAATGTTGACCAAAACCCTAAAAGTCAACGAAAGTCAACAGGGGCAGTACGCGACGTGTACCATCTCTGTACGCGGGGCGTACGCTGGCGATCCATAATCGGGGTCTCAACCCCTTACGCTGCGCGTTCTGAGAGTTACGCCCAACGTAAGTCTCGGTTTCAGCCTTTCTTGGATTTTGGTCTTAAACGGTTAAGACATGAACTCAAACTCCAAATCTGACTTCTCTAAGGCCACTTAATCCATAAAGTCAAGACCTTTAAGCCTTTGCATGGCTGTAAAGGTCCCTAATTACTTTAACACCTATCCTTTTTCCTCATAAAGTCTAGATCTTATGCATGGCTCAATATTCACGTCCAAGATAGGATTTTTATGAACATACAACTCATATTACCCTAAAATATGGCAGATCTAGGCCTATGGAGACCATTTGCTCATAAAGTCTCCACCTTGGGACCAAAAACCCTAAAATTGGTCCAAGAAGCACAAATAAAAAATGACAAGGAAAGCTTTGAGATTTTTACCTCAGAAAGAAGCTCCAACCTCTGTAGAACTCGGATCTACTCTTGTCCACCAACTTCTAGCTCATATAATGGCTTCCTGTTCTCCTTCACCACCTTGAAATGGCACTTTCAAGCTTAGAACACACACACACAATCTAGGAATGAAGGGTAGCTCTCTATTAGGGTTTCACTCTTTGAAATGGTGGCTAAGGATAAGGCCTTAACATTCCTTTTATAGTGCACAAGCCAGAAATTAGGGTTTGCATCTGGGCCTGCTACGCCCAGTGTAACCCTGGGTACGCCCAACGTACCTAGGCGAGTCCGCGTCCAACTTAAGCGCATGAGTACGCGCAACGTACTCTTCAGTACGCCCAACGTACTGATTTGCCACAATATTTCTTTTAAGGGTTAAACTCGCCAACTTGGAAAAGAAGAAGGGTCTAAGAGACGCACCTGAATTTCAGGATGTTACAACGCGGAGTGTGCTACATGTTGTGGGTCTAAGATGCTTTTTGGGCCTTTTTAAGGGTTTGGGCTTTGATTGAGTGAATTTAGCATTTAGTGGTAAAATGGTCTTTTACCCTAAGAGTCAGGATTATGGATTTGGGCCTTCAATTATGGTTTATGACCTAATTATTAATTAGGGTATTATTTGATCATATTTAGTGCGGCGATTTTCCAGATCAGCAATCTGAGCATCTATTTGATTGTCGACAGATTGAGGTGAGTCTCCTCGTAGTGTTGGCGGGTCGAAGGCACCAATTCCGACCCATAAATTATTGTTATTTGTATGCTAGTGGTCTGTGTTAAAATTGCATGTGTTGTATGTATGTCGGCAGGGCCCGATGCCAGTTAAGGCTTGATAAATGTGTTGGGCGGGGCTCGTTGCATGTTACTAAAATGTCTGTATCGGGCGGGGCTCAATGTTGGGCCAAGCCCGATGGATAGCGGGCATGGCTCATTGTATGTATAGTGTGGGTTATTTTGGGAGACTCACTTAGCTTTGTGCTTATGGTTTTCATTTTATGATTCAAATATTTTTGTTTCGAATGGGAAGGGCTTGGGATGATCACATTGCACACACCACGATTTTTCGCTTATTCGAATCTGATGTATTTTTGGTTAATTATTGATATACTCTTAACTTTTTATGGTTTTAATAAACATGTTTGGCTGATGGTCTATTTAATATAAAAACAAAATTTTTGGTTAATTATTGATATACTTGAAAACCTCGATCACCAACTCTCCATACCACGGGTGCACCTTCGTTCTGCTCTCACTCTCCCCAAAGTGGCTAATCATTCATCACGTTGACCCGCTTATACATTGCACCCACTCATGAAACTTCCACCAACCCTACAACACTTGTGTATGCTAGCCATACATAACACTGGATCCTATAGACAATCGAATACTCGATCCTACCCTAAGCCCACAACCAGACAAGGAATAGGAAATAAGGCCAAACCAAATATTCTCAGGCTATAGAATCTTAGTTATGTACAACTATGAAGCATACACTAAGCAACTACAATAATGATGTCAATTTCATATAAGGAGGAACCCTAGGCTATCAGGAATTATATAATCAGGCCTTTCTATCATGCAATTCCTAAAGATCCCTAGTTTATCACTAGCATGTTGCTCTAAAATATCACTATATCAAATAACAGTGTGGTAATTTGGGGTCAACTTACTGGCTCTGGCTGATCGTACACATCACATCCTCTTTTGGTTATTTTGAAAGAGACTTTGAAAGTTATTTTTAAAACCATTACTTTGAAAATAATTTTTAAAACTCTTCTTCCTTAGTTTGAGACTGAATTTATACGAGTGTTCCTCCAATTCACTCAAACCAAGGCTCTGATACCAACTTGTAACATCCCAAAAAATTCAGCAAATTTAATCTTTTCAAAACAACCAATTTATTAACAAAGTGTTTACAAAAACATTGATTCCCAAAACATGATCCAAAATCAGAGTATCCCAAGATAAAATTTGTCGTGAAACCAAGGATGTGTACGGTCACGCCTTCGCCTTGCCATAAATCATCTGAAGAACCTGAAACCATAACAAAACTGTAAGCACAAAGCTTAGTGAGTTTCCTCCAAAATATCAACACACATATAGATAACATATACAAATAACATCATGCATACAGAGCCTACATCCTGTTTGGACTGCCTCACCGACCTTCAGCTTGTCTGGGCCGCTCAAAGAACCTTCAACATGTCTGGACCGCCTCACCGGGCCTTCAGCCTGTGTGGACCATTCTCCGGGCCTTCAGCCTAAATGGTATGCCCTACTGGCCTACAACCTATCCAGGCCGCCTTGGGTTTGTTGTCCTTCAACACTAAACATGACTGCCTCAACCCAAACTTACACAGAAACCATGTCGATATATACATAACAGATAAGCATACATATAACATACCGATATAAATATCATCGGGTTTGTTGACTAGAAGCACAAAGTAGTACAGTACCACACTAAATCAACACATGCGACAAGTAAACGTATAGCCAGAAAAGATAACAGGCAAATCGAACAGATCACTAAGCATAACATCATCCTATCTACCGGGATATAGATCTAGCATATCACTAAGCATAACATCATCCTATCTACCAGGATACAGATCTAACAGATCATCACAATACTCAATCATACGATAAAACCAGGAGAACAATCCAAAGGACTGACATTGGTGCCTTCGACCCGCAAGTAAGGTGAGGAAAACTCACCTCGACAACTGAACCCACGAATAATCTATGACTGCAGACCCCCTAGAAATGCCGCACTATCAAACAAACAACACCCAATTAACAATTGAGTTTCAAACCAAATCCATTAATCCATAAACGGTCCAACTAATCAGGCCTAGGGATGTCGTAGCTTTAAGAGATAAGGGCTGAGGCAATCGGAAAGGCTTTTTTTTAGGAAGGAGGCCCCCTCCCTCCTATGTTGTAAAAGGGAAGTTAATAGCTCAAGCCCATTGGGCCCACTAAGGCCCAATAAGGCAAGCCCAATAAATAAATACAACTTATGAAAGTCCTCAGCCCAACCAATTAAGCCCAAAACTCAACCAAAGCCCAAAATCAAAGCCCCAAAGTCCAATGGTCCAAAAAGCCCAATTCCCATATGATCAAACATACCCATAACGTACATGGCTTGTACGCACGGCGTACGTCGTTGGTCCAAAAATAGGCATCATATCCAGAACATGCGCCGTTCCCCAGCGGTGTGCACGACATTTCCAGAGGCCACCCAAAAAGTCATTCCAATGACTTAATCCTTTAAGCCAAACATCTAACACCTCAAAATAGCTAAATATAAGTGACTTGATCCATAAAATCGAAGGCTTTAAGCCTTTGCATGGATTAATGAAGCCCAACACCAAAGATGAACTCCAAAGGTCAAAATCACCCCCAAAATGTCTTAAAAACTTCTTAATACCTTAAGACCTCCGTCCAAACTTCCAGATCTGATTCAAAGGGACTTCTTAAGTCATAAAGTTCCTGACTTTATGACTTAGAATGACTTAATGGGACCTAAATCAAAACCTTAAGTCCCAAGCTTCACCAAAACATTACCAAATCATGCATGGCAGGTTTATACTCATCAAGATCCAAACTTTATGACTCCATAACCCCAACAAGGACCAAATGTGAAGATCCAAGGTTCTGGAGTAACTTCTACTCACAAGAACCACCTCAAAGGGATCAAAACCATAACAAAATACCACTTAGCTAGATCTACATGAAAGAGTTGTCAATGTTGAGACTTTATACCTCCAGAAGATAGATCTAGCTGCATAAGGCCTAGATCTAAAAACTCTAAATCAAACAATGACTCTTAAAGAAGTTCCTTCTTCCTCCTCAAGCACTAAAATACACATAAATCACTTTGAAGCTCAAGAATCACTCAAATGGAGGCTAGGGTTTCATTCTTAGGGTTAGAGAGGATGAAGGCTGAAGGAAATGAGGGTTGGATGTGAGTTAAGGTCTTTAAATAGGGTCCAAGACCCTAAATTAGGGGTTTCATCTGCCCTACGAACGCCCTGCGTTCTCAACGACCGCTCAACATTCCCCAAAAGTATCCGCGTCCATTTCGCCCATGAACGCCCCGCGTTCCCTCCTGGTACGCCTTACGTACCCGGTTTGGTCCAAAACCCTTCTAACTTCAAATGATTATAACTTTTGCATCCCTAATCCGTTTTCGATGTTCTTTTTATCTATAGAAAGGTAAAGAGAAACCCTACACTCCTATCAACTTACTTTTGCTTTAAAACCAATCGAACTCAAATCCAAAATTCATAAAAGGCCCGAACCAACGCCTTTACCGATACCCTTGGGCTCTAAAGCACAAACCAAACCCTTTCATCACATAACCAACATTACCCGCATCCATATGGCTCTAAACCTTTCTTCCCAAAGGCCCTAAGCCTTATGATAACTGATGATCGGGCCACGACCCCGAATAATGAAGCAATTCAAAACCGAGTGTTACATATAATGTGGCATAGTTTATGAGACGATTTGTCCGATTACTTGTTATTATTTCCGCTGTTCTTTTGAGATTTGTAAATATAGATTAATATCTTGGAAAATATAAAATCATGAGATACTAATATAAGTTGACTTTCTATCTGTTAGATTAAACAAAATTGATAAGTACAATTATAATTATAAAATAGAGTCGCACACACAAGCATTCATGCCAGTCTTATGAACGCTCGGTCGTGGTAAAAAACGCAACCGGAAAGGTTGCCTAGTCCAATCTTTTTAATTGGAAAGCAAACGCATTATAGCTACAGGCTTTGCCTACGTAGGCCTAAAAACCAACGCTTTTTGAGGTTTTTCTATAATAGCATCATAGTTTTATTGGTATGTTTTTTTTTTTAATTTCATTTGAGCTTTATTCTTTTATAATATATCAACCTACATTTTTTTGAACAATGGAATCACATTAACACGAAACTAATGTGACGCTAGAAAAGTTACAACATACAACAAGGGAAATAGGAGAATTACACCAGTCAAACCAATTTAAAGAACTAAACCTCCCTCTATATTTCAACCAATTTAAAGAGATTAACTGAATATCATCGACTATCTTCATTAGACCGCTCCTAAAACTTTTGAAAACTAAAGCACTTCTAGTCTTCCATATGCTCCATAAAATTGAATATATGAGAGCCCATAACAATCTCTTCCTTTTCTTATTCATACACCAAGGTCTTTACCATGCCCAACATGTCAGAAACATCTATATGAGTAGATTTCAATAACATCACCCTACTTATATTGATTTTTTATAACATTCTATTTTCATAGTTTTTTATTATTTTTTATTATTTGGAGTTCAGATGTTGGTTGATTTTTCTAAAAGGGTTAATGAACTAGAAAGGTAACGAATTTTGGTTTTTGTTCACATTAAGGTAATCATGTTTTTTTCGTACACATTTGACCATTGAACTTGTTTGACCTGTTCAAAATAAGGTAATGTGACTGGTAATTAGCGGTAAACTTACCCTATTATGAATAGGTCAAACAAATTTAATGGTCAAATGTGTACGAAAAAAACATGGTTACCTAAATATGGACAAAAAACAAAGTTCATTACCCATTTTGGTAATATTGGTTTACTTATGTTAAGTGCAAGTAGTCATAAGATCCATTGATGTGACATGAAATTGAGTTGTCTGGTCTTTATGTATGAGGAAACGGTCAAGTCTTGCGCTAACCAGTTTAGACCCAACTAGTTAGGGGTTAGGTTGTATATGCTTAAGGGGCTAGGTTGTATATGCTTTAAAGACCTAACAACACAACCTAGCCCATAACTAGTCAGGACTGAACTGGGTTAAACCAAGCCTAACCTAATTGTTCATTGATTGTCGGAGACTGATCCCAGGGCATAGTCTCTGAGACAGTTCTTGTCTAATATTATCAAAACGGGCAAGAAACTTTGGTTTTTGTCCATATTTAGATAACCGTGTTTTTTTTTTTTTTGTACATATTCGACCAATAAACTTGTTTGACCTGTTCATAATAAGGTAATATTACTGTAATTACCAGTCATATTATCCTAGTTTGAACATGTCAAACAAGTTCAATGGTCAAATGTGAACGAAAAAAACATAATTACCTAAATGTAGACAAATACCAAAGTCCGTTACCTTTCTAGGTGATTACCACTTTCTAAAAACAATAACCCTTTTGGAGCCTTTTTCAAAGTGATGCTAATGTAAGTGTAGGAAGGAACTTAATTGAATACTCTTAAAAGGAATAGGATAAAATGTCTTTGGTCCTTTTCCTTTTCATATTTATAACCTAAAAGAAATTTTGATTTTATAAACCAATGGTCATGAAGATAACGAGGATCATGCAAGAAACGTGTCCCAAGACACAATTTGAATGTTTTTGTACGCGAGAAAACATACATCTCTATTTAATATGTTATCAAATTTATCATTTTAATATCATTGCATAATATGTAGATAAGTAAAATATAAAATAATTTCGGTACAATAATGTTGAGTTTAATATATTAAAGCTTAATAACCTTTTTACTATTTTACCAGTCAATATAACATTTTTTACCCATTTATTATACTAAATAACCATTTTGATCATTTTAAGCTATTTAATATTAAAAAAATAATATTGAGTACGGTGTAATTTTATATAAAATAATAAAACAGCGGATATATTTAAAAAAAAATGATTAATATGCAATTATCCCAAAATCTCAAATCAACACGGAGAAGCAATGGGTTTGGGAGGATTTCCGAACCTCAGGCTCGGAATCAGGTCCGGACAAATACTTTTCGGTTTTCTAGTGTCTACTTAGCTGCAAACACAGAGGAGCTGTTTACAAGTATCTTGTAGTGCGATTTGCAGATCGATTTCAAGCACAAGAATTCAGGCGTTGAGAATTAGGTTTGGGTTTTCAATCGAGTAAGGAAACATGTCAGATTACGAGGATTCGAAGGATGAATCTCTGATTGAGAAGATACACGATCACAAGAATTCATCATCTTCTTCTTCTTCTTCTTCAGATTCCGATGATGACAGTAAACTTTCATCCATCAAATCAAACGTGTTCCGTCTCTTCGGAAGAGAAAAGCCTGTTCATAAGGTCTTCGGCGGTGGAAAACGTACGTTATTCTCGTGATTTCACTTCGTTTTCGTTTATTTGTCTAATATTATTGATTTCGAATTTTCTTTTTTGAGTTTTTGATTAGTATGACGAGTAAATGCTTAAACCAGTTTCGTTAAACCCTAACTTTTAGTTACTTTCGTAAAGTTATTCAAGTTGTGCTTTCAGATTTATGTGTTCATAATCTATTCATGTCGTTTAAGGCGTGAGAACCTTTTGATTTGTTATGGACCTTTACTTCATGTATAAAACTTGTAGGATACAATTAAGAATTCGAATTGAACTTTTGACATTTTTTGTTTTGATGTTCCAACTATCTTTTAACTTCCTCCATTAGATTATGAACAAATGAAATCAAAACCATCTTTACTGAAGTTCATTATGTTTTATCCATCTCTAGATCTAGATGCAGCTGGATACAAATTCACTTCCTTCTTGTCCTAAGATAAATTTAGAGTCTAGTTTTTTTTTGATATTAAAATCAAGGATCATTTCTGTTTCTTGTTAAGATATATTACCCTTTGCTTCATGAAGGTTGTTACTTGTTAGTCTTTCCTTTTATATCTTTTATAGTAGAGTAGTTACTAAAATTCATAAATTCTGACATCATCTTGTTTCTTGCATATGAAGCTGCTGATGTGTTCTTATGGAGGGACAAGAAATTATCTGGTGGAGTTCTAGGTGTTGCAACTGCTATTTGGTTACTTTTTGAAGTATTGGAGTACAATTTTCTTCCTTTGATTTGTCACGCATTGATCCTTTCACTCTCAGTGTTGTTTTTGTGGTCTAATGCCTCAACCTTCATTAAAAAGTGAGTCATCTACTCATCTCATATCAAATTATTGTATTTACAATTATAATTCCACCCTTTTAATATTCATTTATATCCATGTCTATCTTCAGATCTCATCCACAGATTCCAAAAATTTACATCCCAGAAGAACCCCTTATGCAAATTGTAGCTATGTTGAGGATTGAGATAAATCAAGGTTTTGCAACAATACAAGATATTTCATCAGGAAAAAATCTCAAGAAGTTTTTATTGGTATACACAAATGTTTCCTTTTAAATTAATACAGAAAGAAAGACTTAATACAGAAAGTCAGAGAAATGATGGTTTTCATGTTATTGTTGATCAGGTTATTGCTGGTTTATGGATAGTATCAAGCATAGGCAGCTGTTGCAACTTCTTAACTCTGGTCTACACATGTAAGCTTCTTACTACAACTACTCATAATTTGAATTCGTTTGATAAATTGTTTTTTATTTAAATTTTTTATTTAACTTTAAAACTGTAATTACAGTATTTGTGTTGGGATTCACTGTGCCTGTGATATACGAGAAATATGAAGATAAAATAGATCCGTTTGGTGAGAAAGCATGGATTGAGATCAAGAAACAATACGCAGTATTTGATGAAAAAGTGATAAGTAAGATCCCAAAGTCATTGAAAAACCAGAAGAAAGAATAGATTTATGGTATAGCTACACTTTGACTGATTTGTTAAATTGTTAGATGTTTGTGTTTTTTTATATTGTTTTTAAAAGTACAATTTCTGGGTTTATATCTACATATATATATGTATTTTATGTCGCCAAAATTACCATATGTTTTATGGTGTTAGTATTATGTAGTTGGTTCTTTTTGTAAAATTGATCTTCAAGTTGAATTAAAGAAATTACTCTGTTTGATTTGTATATATACATGAAATTCGATGTACGTTTTTGTCCAAATAACATCTGATATAACAAGTTGTATTGTGTTTGACACGTGACTAAAATAGTAAGACAAAAAATTGCATTACTTTTGTTCCACCCAAAAATGCAAAAAAAAAAAAAAAAAACTACAATATATGCAAAAGACGTAAATACCCATAAAAAATAGCAAATCTTGTCTAAAGAATAAAATAAAATATAAGACACGTTTTAAAAGAGTGAAGGAAACTAATCCCATTAAGAAATGAGAAGAAGAGTAAGAAAGAAACTGTACTTATTTATGATACAGTTACAAGGAAAAACCATATATCGGTTTACAACAGTGTTACATTTTGTGATTTTGTGTAACAAACACAAGAAAAATAAATAATAATACATTCTACAACAACACGGGTTCCCTTCAAAGAGGGTCTTGTGTACAGTATACATACAGTTTAATTAATTGTTAACCTTCTTTTTTTTTTTTTGTATTTAAGAAGGGTTCAAGTAATTAGGTAGTTTGTTTAAACTAAAGTATGAGGTGATTAAACAAACTTACAGGAAGTAAGTCAAATGCTGCGTACTTTGTTTCCTTGAACCTCCCTCCCCATATTGATCATTCCATTGCTTCAGCTCGCTCATTATCGACCCCTCGGCTGCAAAACTAGCTGCCACCTGTACAAAAAGAAAATGAAAATTCAGTACATTTATCGTAAATTTGCTAACAATAAATATATAAATAAATAAAATCGGGATATGTATCGAACCTGGGTTTTTGCTTCCCTGAAGTCTTTCATGTTGAGTGGCCTAATAGTAATTACCCTTTTTGGGCTTTCTGAGCTGTCACCACTCTCAGCTTTCTTTTTTTTCTCCTTCAAATTTACAAAAACGCCATTAGCATTCGAAGCAAAAAGAAAAAAAGTAAAAAGTAAAAAGTAAAAAACAAGATATTTTGATGAGCAACAATACTTACAAGATCCTTTTGTCTCTCTTGCTGAATCAACTCTCGAACTGGTCGATAAGCCGCAGTTGTACACAAGTTCTGTATTTTTAGAAAAAAAAAACAATTGGAACCAATTGAGTTTTAAAAATTAAAATGTCATTCCGAATATGGACTGGACTCCTTGTGTGAATTGGGCCTTTTATCTCAGTTTATACGTGATTTATATCTTACATGATGTTTTTAAGACTAAGACAATATATGCCAGCTTAAGGGTTGATGGAAGAATAACAGATGGAGGTAAGAGAAAATTACCTTGAGATCACTTCCTGTAAATCCTTCAGTCATATTGGCAATCTCTCTGAAGTCTAATCCTTCTACGACCTGTTCTTTCGATAAAAGGGTTTTAAAGATAGTTTCTCTCTGTTCCACGGATGGTAGACCAACCATGATCCTATTTCACCAAATAACACATCAATTTCAAATGTTCTATAATAAGAGATATACATAAAACATAACACATAAGGTACTTTCATATATTTGTGATTTAGCCACTTTACTATTGTGTATAGTGGTTAAACATTGTACATTTTTTTGCGAAAAATAAAAAATACAAGAAACATGACATACATAATTACATATACTTCCTCCGTTCCAAAATAAAAGTCCACAGACAAAAAACATACAGTTTAATAAAACATTAATTACCATTAACTTTATTAAAAAAAATGACAGTCTTACCCTTCTGTTGCATTTAATTCTATGGTAATTGCATTTAATTTTATGGTAATTTAACTAATAATGAGGGGTATTATGGTAAAAGACATATTTATTTTTAGAAGTAGACAATTATTTTGGGACAAACCAAAAATGAAACATGGACTTATAATATGGGACGGAGTGATTATCATTTTATTGATTAAGCTACTAGCTATTAGCTCATGAACTATTATTTTATAAGACTAAACTGCACAAATGGTCTCTGTGGTTTGTTTAAAATTGCCACTTTGGTCCAAAAAAGTTTGAGTACTCTGCGTTGATACCACTGCTT